>NC_080030.1:82452566-82517508 GCF_030020395.1 Manis pentadactyla
TGGACAAAGGGAACCCTCGTGCACTGTTGGTGACCATGTAAATTGGTGCAGCTACTATGGGAAACAGTGTGGAGGTTCCTAAAAATATCCATAGCGGTACCACATGACCCAGCGTTCTTTTTCATACACAGCAGTGGAACTCCCTTCAGGATACCGGACCTGTTCCCAATGCATACAACACCAAGCAATTCTCCAACACCAGCAGGGTTTCTGAGAACTCAACTCTGAGGATATCTGCCTGGACGCAGCACAAGATTCCCCAGGGTAAGGTTTCTATCCTCAAGACTGCCCTCCACCCCCAACTCCAGAGCCCGGTTGCCAGGCCCATGCAATTAGCTTGTGCTTCCCACCTACATACAGGCTAGGATTGGAAGTTCCAACGACCTCCCCCTTAGTAAGTACTGCCCAAGTTGCTAGGGTGCCTCAGCAGCTCAGGAAAACACGTTTACCAGTTTAACAAAGACTATCATAAAGGACACAGCAGCGCACGCGCGCGCTTCACACGCACACGCACGCGCACACACGGCAAGGTCCCAAGTAAAGGAGCTTCTGTCCTCCCGGGACTTGGGGAATGGCATGGTGGCATGTGCAGGCGACCTGGTTCCCCAAGCATGGAAGCTCTGACAGAGAAGCAGGAGATGAGAGAGAGAGAGCTTTGCTCTTCTCATAGGGTTCTGTGAGGGCTTCACTGCAGAGTCATGGCTGACTAAATCGCTGGCCATTGCTGATTCAACCTCCAGCCCTCATCCCTTTCCTCTTCCTTCCCTGGGGGCTGGAGGCTGCAAGTTCCCACCCGCTAACCACAAGCCTGGAGCCCCTGGCGACCAGCCTCTACCCTGGGCTAGGGCCCCAAAGCCTCTGCATTAACCTAACGAGACACCCATTGGACAGTTGTGGCTCAGAAGGATTTTCAGGAACTGCGGATGAGGAGCAAGAATACCTAGGAAATGAACAAAATATTAGCAAAAACAAATTCAAAAATACATCAAGGGGATCAAACACCCTGATCAAGTGGGATTCATCCCAGGGATGCAAGGATGGTGACAGCATTCGAAAATCCATCCACACCATCCACCACATAAACAGAAAGAAAGACAAAAACCACGCGATCGTCTCCACAGATGCTGAAAAAGCATCCGACAAAATGCAACATCCACTCACGATAAAAACTCTCAACCAAGTGGGTATACAGGGCGAGCACCTCAACCTAATAAAGGCCGTATATGACAAAACCCACAGCCAACGTCATACTCAACAGCGAGAGGCTGAAAGCCGTTCCTCTGAGATGGGGAACGAGACAGGGGTGCCCACTCTCCCCACCGTTATTCAACACAGTCCCGGGGGTCCCAGCCACGGCAATTAGAACAGACAAAGAAATACAAGGAATCCAGACTGGTAAAGAAGCAGCTAGGCGGTCACCATCTGCAGATGACACGATACTGTACGTAAGGAAACCCTGAAGAACCCACTCCAAAACTGCTACAACTGATAACCGGAATACAGCAGAGCTGCGGGACACAAAATCAACACACAGAAATCTGAGGCTTTCCTGTACACTAACAGTGAACCAAAGGAGAGGGAAATCAGGAAAACAATTCCATTCACAACTGCATCAAAAAGAATAAAATGCCTAGGAATAAACCTAACCAAGGAAGCGAAAGACCTATACCCTGAAAACGATAAGACACTCTTAAGAGAAATTAAAGAGGATGCTAACAAATGGAAACTCATCCACGCTCTTGGCTAGGAAGAATAAATATCGTCAGAATGGCCATCCTGCCCAAAGCAATCTACAGATCGGGTGCAGTCCCTATCAAATCACCAACAGCATTCTTCCACGTACTGGAACAAATACTTCAAAAATTCATATGGAAACGCCAAAGATCCCGAATAGCCATAGCAATCCTGAGAAGGAAGAAGAAAGCATGTCTGTGTGTGTGTGTGTGTGTGTGTGTGTGTGTGGTGTGTGTGTGTGTGTGTGGTGTGTGTGTGTGGTCTGTGTGTGTGGTGTGTGTGTGTGTGTGTGGTGGGTGTGTGTGTGTGGTGTGTGTGTGTGGTGGGTGTGTGTGTGTGGTGTGTGTGTGTGGTGTGTGTGTGTGGGGGTGTGTGTGTGTGTGGGGTGTGTGTATGTGTGTGTGTGTGTGTGTGTGTGTGGTGTGTGTGTGTGGTCTGTGTGTGGTGTGTGTGTGTGTGTGGGGGTGGGGTGTGTGTGGGGTGTGTGTATGTGTGTGTGTGTGTGTGTGGTGTGTGTATGCGGTCTGTGTGTGTGTGGTCTGTGTGTGTAGGGTGTGTGTGTGTGTGTGTGTGTGTGTGTGGTGTGTGTGTGTGTGTGTGTGGTGTGTGTGTGTGGTGTGTGTGTGTGGTGTGTGTGTGTGTGTGTGTGTGTGTGTGTGTCTGTGTGTGTGTGTGTGTGTGTGTGGGTGCGGTATCTCGCTCCCCAACATCAAGCTCTACTACAAAGCCACAGTCTTGATCAAGACAGTTTGCTCCTGGCACTAGAACAGAGCCACAGACGGGTGGAACAGAATAAGAGACTCCAGACATTAACCCAAACATATGTGGTCAATTAATATATGATGAGGGAGCCGGGGACATACAATGGGGAAATGACACTCTCTTCAACAGACGGTGCTGGCAAAACTGGACAGCTACACGTAAGAGAATGAAACTGGATCACTGTCTAACCCCATACAGAAGAGTAAATTCGAAATGGATCCAAGACCTGAATGTGAGTCATGAAACCATAAAACTCTCAGAAAAAAAACATATAGGCACAAATCTCCTGGACATAAACATGAGCGACTTCTTCAAGAACATAACCTCCCCGGGCAAGGGAAACAAGAGCAAAAATGAACTGGTGGGACTACATCAAGCTGAAAAGCTTCTGTACAGCAAAGGACACCCTCAATAGAACAAAAAGAGACCCTAAAGTATATGCGAGAATATATTCATCAATGACAGATCCGATAAAGGGTTGACATCCAAATTAAAGAGCTCACGCACCTCAACAGACAAGAAAAGCAAATAATCCCATTAAAAAATGGGCAGAGGATCTGAACAGACACTTCTCCAAAGAAGAAATTGAGGTGGCCAGCAGGCACATGAAAAGATCCTCCACACCGCCAATCCTCAGAGAAATGCAAATTAAAACCACCATGAGATATCACCTCACACCAGTCAGGATGGCCACCATCGGGAAGACACACAACAACAGACGGTGGCGAGGATGTGGAGAGAGGGGAACCCTCCGACACTGCTGGTGGGAATGGACATCTCAGCTCAACCATTGTGGAAAGCAGTATGGAGGTTCCTCAGGAAGCTCAAAATAGAAATACCACTTGACCCGGGAATTCCACTTCTAGGAATTTACCCTAAGAGTGTAGCAGCCCAGTTTGAAAAAGACAGATGCGCCCCTATGCTTATCGCAGCGCTATTTACAAGAGCCGAGAAATGGAAGCAACCTAAGTGTCCATCAGCAGGTGAATGGATAAAGAAGACGTGGTACATATGATACACAATGGAGTATCACTCAGCCATAAGAAGAAAACAAATCCTACCGTTGGCAACAACACGGATGGAGCTAGAGGGTATTATGACTATGCTCAGTGAAATAAGCCAGGCGGAGAAAGACAAGTACCAAGGGATTTCACTCATATGTGGAGTATAAGAACAAAGAGAAACTGAAGGAACAAAACAGCAGCAGAATCACAGAACCTAAGAATGGACTAACAGTTACCAAATGGAAAGGGACTGGGGAGGATGGGTGGGAAGGGAGGGATAACGGTGGGGAAAAAGAAAGGAGGCCTTACGATTATTAGCATGTATAATGTGGGGCGGGGTGGGGGGGGCGCGCATAGGGAGGACTGTGCGACACAGAGCAGACGAGTAGTGATTCTACAGCATCCTACTACACTGATGGACAGTGACTGTCACGGGGTTTGTGGGGGCGGACTTGGTGAAGGGGGGAGTCGAGGAAACATAATGTTCTTCATGTAACTGTAGATTAAGGATAACAAAATGAATAAACATAAGAAAATGACAGTAAGAAAATAAAAAGTGTTTCCCAGTTTACTGTGTTGTGTTACTCGTATACCAGACACAGGCCCCAAAACGAGACCAAAGAGAAAAATCTGGGCCGCCAGGCTCAGTGAGAACGTGGAATGTTGCTATGCTGAAACCTGGTGGTCCCTGACCTACGCTTTCCGGGAAGCGAAGAAAGAACCTGCCCGCTAGCTAGAAAGGGAAGTCACGCGGACGGTCCCCTCCTCGGAATCTGTCACCCGCCTGGCTGGCCATGGCGGAGGAAGCATGTCTGGCTCCAGGCCTCCCAGAGAAGATGGGAAGGCCCGGGGCGAGGGCGGGCGGCGCCCCGGCAGCCCCGGCCTCAGGGACCGCGGGGGCACAGCATTGGCCGCCGCGCCCCGGGTCCCAAGCGCGTGCAGAGGCGACACCCGGGCGGGCGTAGCTCTGACAGACGCGAGCACTGCGGCCCTGAATGGTCTGCGTGGTGGTCTGGCTGGCCCTGACACCTGCACGGCCCTCGGCGGGCAGTCCCGGGGGTGGGGGGGGGCTGGGGACACTACTGGGGTTGGCGTGGGGCCCACGCCCTGTGACACTGGGCCAGGGTCTCCTCTGGGTGGGGCTGGTGTGCTCACGGCAGTGGGGGCTCCCCTCCCCCCTGGGTGACATCACGGTTGCCCGGGCGGCTGCTCTGTGATGCGTCCCCTGGCTGACCTATCAGAGGCTGCCCTAGCTGGGCAACTCCGTGCGCGCTGAGGAGGTCTGAGGAGGAGTTGGAAGCTCTCCCTAGCTTCGTACCCTATTCTCATGCCTGTCTCAAACGAAGGACCTATGGACACCACGCCGCTGGGGCCGGACTCTGACGCGGAGGGCGAGCCTCTGAACACCATGCCGCCCCCGTGGGCCGCCCCCGCCCTGGGGCCGGACTCTGACACGGCCGGCGAGCCCATGGACACCACGCCGCCGCCGTGGGCCGCCGCCGCCCTGGGGCCGGACTCTGACACGGCCGGCGAGCCCATGGACACCACGCCGCCGCCGTGGGCCGCCGCCGCCCTGGGGCCGGACTCTGACACGGCCGGCGAGCCCATGGACACCACGCCGCCGCCGTGGGCCGCCGCCGCCCTGGGGCCGGACTCTGACACGGCCGGCGAGCCCATGGACACCACGCCGCCGCCGTGGGCCGCCGCCGCCCTGGGGCCGGACTCTGACACGGCCGGCGAGCCCATGGACACCACGCCGCCGCCGTGGGCCGCCGCCGCCCTGGGGCCGGACTCTGACACGGCCGGCCAGCCCATGGACACCACGCCGCCGCCGTGGGCCGCCGCCGCCCTGGGGCCGGACTCTGACACGGCCGGCGAGCCCATGGACACCACGCCGCCGCCGTGGGCCGCCGGCCCGGGGCCCGACTCTGACACGGCCGGCGCGCCTATGCGCACCACTGCGCCCCTGCGGGCCATCTTCCGGTCCCCACCGGCCCGATGCCACACGTGGCACAACCGCCGGGCTCAGCCCTACCCCCGACGACGGTGACGCGCTGGACACGCCGCCACCCTTGCGGCCGTCTACCGGTCTCCCCCAGCCCCGTACAAGGCCCATGTCCTTTTGTTGGCGCTTCCTATCCTCCCTGCTATCCATTAAAGAAAGTCTTTCCCAGATCTGTGTGGGTGTATTGTATTTTCCCACTAAACCCTGTTCTTGCTAATATGCCTCTGGCTGTCTTTACTCTTTCACTCTGCTACAGAGGAAGAACTCACATACACGAGTGATAACGCTTTGAGCCACACCGAACAATGTAACATGCCCCACGCCCCAGTGACCGGGATGTGGAAGTAGCCGCGTTTTATGACTGTGCGTGCTCCACGCGAGGCCTGCGTGCTGAGCGTTTAAGGGATGACAGCCCAGGGGGAGGCAAGTCCAGAGGAGGGAGACCGGGTTGGCTAACGAGGCCCCTTCCCTCTTCTCTGCCACTGCTCTGAGCTCGCCGCAGGCTAGGGAATCCCTGCTGTGACACAGAAAACCACTCTTTTCATTTTGGTTCTTAAACATGTTTAATTCTGTGTGTGTGTGTGTGTGTGTGTGTGTGGGGGGGGGGGGGTGTGTGTGTGTGTGCGCGTGCGCGTGCGTGTGCGTGTACCACTGCCCCTATCGGTCTAAAAGTAACAAAGAAATGCGCGATAGAGCGAACAACTTGCAAACAGTGACCAGAAAGAGTAAACTTTTCCACTAGCCTCTGGGGATATAGATATCCCAAGTGTTTCTATGCAATTGTAGAAAGATTTTGCTGGAAATCTCGCTGGGACCACTCTGAACCATCACGTTAGTTAAGGCAATAAGCCAGGACAGGAGAGCAGCAAAGAGCACCCACGGTGCGTCTCCTACGTATAAGGCCAAGGGGTACAGGCTTTAATTCTACCACCTCACTTCATCTCACCATGACTGACGTGGGGTGACCCTTACGCACCACCTTCATACATGAGTAAAAAGTTACTTCAGAATCACTTCCCTTGACAGAACATAAATAAATGCAAGGACATCAACATTCCTCGAATTCCTGCCACCGCCACCCAACTCTTTATGCTCAGCACCCTTTCCACACCAACAGAAAACACAGCTCTAAATGCTACTATTCCATTTCAGATAGACCTCACTCACATCTAAATGCCTAAATGCACTGAAACTCCACCTCCACCTTGACAACAGAGGGGAGCAGTTTCCCCGCGAGCTAGCTGGCCTGCCACCTCAGCAAGCCCACGGGCCACTAGCCCACACCAGCCCCGCGTCTCCCCAAGAAGGCGGCTCACTGAACCTGCGACTACACATGCTCTCTGGAGATGGGCGGCCAAGCAGGGCCACCCAGGTGACATCGGCGCGCAGGCACACAGACCTACTACTGGGCGTGCACCTGCCTCGGCCCCAGCAGGCCGGCCGGGGTGCTCCCTGTGTGGGGCCTCGGATCTGCCCCGCAGCTCACGCAGCCGCCCCGGCAGGGCCAGCGCCAGGGCAGAGCACCCGGAGGGCCCCAGCCCGCACTGGTTAGAGAGTCCAGCCGGCCATCTACACCCAGCGGACTCGGGCCACCTACCCAGGTGTTCCAACCCACGGCCACTCCTCTCAAGACCCAAACACACAGCTAACTCACAGAAACAAACACAAGGAATCAAGACTGAGAAGGAGACAGAGGAATGACTGCGCGCCTAGTGACGGTACGTTGACAAAAATGGACAAAATAAATAAACAGATAGATTGAGACAGATACATGAGATAGATGGATAGATTAGATCAGACTGACAGATGAGATAGAATGATAGGTTACATAGACCATATAGATACATATAGAGAGATTAGACAGACTAGGCAGACAGATTAGATAGATGATACATGATAGATCAGGTGGACAGATTAGACAGACACCTATAGATACACATAGATAGATGACAGGTAGATAAATTGATAAAGATGACAGACTAGATAGATGATATAGATACATACAGGTTAGATAGCCACATTGATATAGATACATATAGATGACAGATAACAGACAGATAGGTCGTAGATTAGATAGTTTGGATAGATAGACACAGAGATGACAGTAGATAGATGAGAGTAGAGAGATCAGATAGATAAGATAGACAGATAGACAGACAGACAGACAGACAGACAGACAGGTAAGAAAGCATAATACTCAACAAAGCTATCGCTCATAACCAGGAGAGCAACGATGAAAGCACAGAGAAGAACTACAAGCGAAAAGGAGACAGAAATCAACTTGAAGAAGTGCCATAAGGACACAGCTATCAATTATCACAGTAAAGGGAAAGACTTTAAATGCTCCAAACAAAAGACACAGGGTTGAATGAATGGATGAAAACTCAAGACCGCCTACGTGCTCCCTTACTGGAGGCTCACTTGAGATCCAAGCACACAGACAAACTACAAGTTGAAGGGGTGGGAAAAGGTACCCTATCCAAGTGAAACTGAAACTGAAAAAGAAAAAAAAAAAATTAAAGATGGCTTGGTGGGATTAAAGACGGCAGGCAGTGTGAGAGGGGAGGCAGAAACCTCCTCCGAAAACCACATACATGCATACGTACATACAATGTGGAAACATCACAACTACACCAGATCCTGGAAGAGAAGCAGGAGAGGAGGCTGCCGCGGCAGGCCGTCACCTCAAGGTGAAGGGTGACGTACCAAAGCCGTGATCCGGAGGGACCCGGCAGGCCCTTCCCGCACCCGAGCTCACCGGAGGGAGGAAGAGAAACGGAAACGGGGAGGCGGGTGGAGGCCTAGGACTGCTCGACACCCAGCCCTGGAGATCTGCTCCGGGAGCACGGACCTACCTCACATGATGCTCTGGAGGACCGGTGGGGTTGGAAAGCAAAGACAGGCGGAGCACTTGGAGAGACTTGAGGTTCCTGCCACTCGCGCAACACAGGGATCCACATCCGGCTGCTGTGGGATGAAAGAAAGGCGGGCAGTCTGAGAGACTTCCTAACAGCGAGAGAGCTGCTAAAGGGGCAAGGGTTGCACAGAGCTTGCCGCTCGGGAGAAAGCACAGGTGCGCAAACCTGTCCGGGTGCACTCTGCCCAGCAGGTGGGGGAACTTTTAGGAGCTCCGGGCGCTCCACCCACCCTGGCTGCCTACGCAGCTCCAAGGCCCCCCACCGTGATGTGACTGATAACACAACACGGCGGCCTGCTGCACCTTCCTCCCCCGCCAGCACCGGCTCGCAAACCGGCTGCTCCCCTCCATCGCGCCAGGCCAGCGACAGGACGGCCCCACCTACGGCAGCCACGGGTGCAAAGCACAGAGGCTTCTCCCCGCGTGCTCCGCAAACTGGCCCTGGCGGTGGACACAGGCACTGCGGCCGGGAAGCGGGAAAGACCTCTTCCCTCCCGCGGGCACCAGCGCCGCCCCCGTGACCCCTGCCTGCCATCACCCCAAGGGCTGAGCAGCTCCAGAGGGAAAAGCTTCTGGGCGCTGTACAGGGCGCCACCTACAAATACGAAACGTCAAAGCCAAAGGAACCTGGTAACAGGACTCGATCCATCTTTGTGAGAGGGATCCCCACATAAAAATCAGAAACATGCTCATGGAGCTCCAGCAAAAAGTTGCCCCTGTCTCTTGGGCATAATTCTGTCTCTGTCTCTCTCTCTCTCTCTCTCCCAGGAGCACTTTGGAGGCCTTGTTCTGAAAGGGATGCTGGGGCAGCCCAGCAGGAACGGGCACAGCTCTCAGATCCACCCCGGCCAGTGCCAGGGCAGTCCCACACGGGGCCTGACCGAACTGCAACGGGGGGACGCCGCACGTGTAACTCCGCAGGAAATAACAGTGCCGCACACTAGCCTTCCCATGAATGGCTAGTGGCTAGGTGGCTCCACCGATACCAGGTGACGTCCACATCCCGGGCCTTACCTCCGTGGCAACCTTTTTTCCCCGTGAACCTTGAAAGCAGCACATGGAAAGATACTTACTACCAGTCTCCACCATCTCACCTCTCAGTTTAGGCTCGATGTTCCTCTATCACATCTTCTCCTCTTCGTTCCAGTTTTCTGGGCGGGTTGGTGTTCTGAGGGAAAAAAAAAAAAAATTGACTCAGAGTTGGAATGAGATGGCAGGGGGTAGAAGATTCTGTTTAAAAACCATCAGTAGAACACAGACATCCGACAGTATGGGAGGACAGATTCATAGATGGCATATCCGATAAGGGGTTGATGACATCTAAAATACGTATGAAGTGCCCACGCACCTCCACACAGAAAAAGCAAATAATCCAATTAAAACATGGGCAGAGGATCTGAACAGACACTTCTCCAAAGAAGAAATTCAGGTGGCCAACAGGCACATGAAAAGATCCTCCACACCGCCAATCCTCAGAGAAATGCAAATTAAAACCACCATGAGATATCACCTCACACCAGTCAGGATGGCCACCATCGGGAAGACACACAACAACAGACGGTGGCGAGGATGTGGAGAGAGGGGAACCCTCTGACACTGCTGGTGGGAATGCACATCTCAGCTCAACCATTGTGGAAAGCAGTATGGAGGTTCCTCAAAAACCAGAAAAGTACAAATACCATTTGACCCAGGAATTCCACTCCCAGCAATGTACCCTAAGAATGCAGGAGCCTAGTTTGAAAAAGACACACGCACCCCTATGTCTATCACAGCACTACGCACAATAGCCAAGAAATGGAAGCAACGTGAGTGTCCGTCAGTAGGCGGATGGATAAAGAAGAGGTGGTACATATGCAAGATGGAATATTATTCAGCCGTAAGAAGAAAAGAAATCCTACCGTTTGCGACAACACGGATGGAGCTAGAGGGTATTATGCTCAGTGAAATGAGCAGGATGGAGAAAGACAAGCATCAGATGACTTCACTCATCTGTGGGGTAAAAGAACAAAGCAGAAACTAAAGGAGCAAAACGGCAGCAGACTCACAGAACCCAAGAGTGGACTAACAGTTACCAAAGGGAAAGGGACTGGGGAGGATGGGTGGGGAGGGAGGGATAAGTGGGGAAAAGGGGCATTACGGCTCGCACACATAACGTAGGGGGTGGGGCGGCGGGGGTGCCGGGGCCCGGGGAAGGCAGCATAACACAGAGAAGACAGGTAGGGATTCTACAGCGTCTTACGACGCCGAAGGACAGTGACTGTAATGGGGTAAGGGGTGGGGGGGACTTGATAAGATAGTGGGAGGGGGAGTCCAGTAACCATGTTGCTCATGTAATTGTACATTAACGGTCACACACACACAAAAATCACAATGAGCTATCACCTCACACCAGTCAGAATGGCTAGTACCAAAAGAAGAGAAAAAAAAAAACAAAAAAAAGCAAAACAAGAAATAACAAGCGTTGATGAGGAAGTGGACAAAGGGAACCCTCGTGCACTGTTGGTGACCATGTAAATTGGTGCAGCTACTATGGGAAACAGTGTGGAGGTTCCTAAAAATATCCATAGCGGTACCACATGACCCAGCGTTCTTTTTCATACACAGCAGTGGAACTCCCTTCAGGATACCGGACCTGTTCCCAATGCATACAACACCAAGCAATTCTCCAACACCAGCAGGGTTTCTGAGAACTCAACTCTGAGGATATCTGCCTGGACGCAGCACAAGATTCCCCAGGGTAAGGTTTCTATCCTCAAGACTGCCCTCCACCCCCAACTCCAGAGCCCGGTTGCCAGGCCCATGCAATTAGCTTGTGCTTCCCACCTACATACAGGCTAGGATTGGAAGTTCCAACGACCTCCCCCTTAGTAAGTACTGCCCAAGTTGCTAGGGTGCCTCAGCAGCTCAGGAAAACACGTTTACCAGTTTAACAAAGACTATCATAAAGGACACAGCAGCGCACGCGCGCGCTTCACACGCACACGCACGCGCACACACGGCAAGGTCCCAAGTAAAGGAGCTTCTGTCCTCCCGGGACTTGGGGAATGGCATGGTGGCATGTGCAGGCGACCTGGTTCCCCAAGCATGGAAGCTCTGACAGAGAAGCAGGAGATGAGAGAGAGAGAGCTTTGCTCTTCTCATAGGGTTCTGTGAGGGCTTCACTGCAGAGTCATGGCTGACTAAATCGCTGGCCATTGCTGATTCAACCTCCAGCCCTCATCCCTTTCCTCTTCCTTCCCTGGGGGCTGGAGGCTGCAAGTTCCCACCCGCTAACCACAAGCCTGGAGCCCCTGGCGACCAGCCTCTACCCTGGGCTAGGGCCCCAAAGCCTCTGCATTAACCTAACGAGACACCCATTGGACAGTTGTGGCTCAGAAGGATTTTCAGGAACTGCGGATGAGGAGCAAGAATACCTAGGAAATGAACAAAATATTAGCAAAAACAAATTCAAAAATACATCAAGGGGATCAAACACCCTGATCAAGTGGGATTCATCCCAGGGATGCAAGGATGGTGACAGCATTCGAAAATCCATCCACACCATCCACCACATAAACAGAAAGAAAGACAAAAACCACGCGATCGTCTCCACAGATGCTGAAAAAGCATCCGACAAAATGCAACATCCACTCACGATAAAAACTCTCAACCAAGTGGGTATACAGGGCGAGCACCGCAACCTAATAAAGGCCGTATATGACAAAACCCACAGCCAACGTCATACTCAACAGCGAGAGGCTGAAAGCCGTTCCTCTGAGATGCGGAACGAGACAGGGGTGCCCACTCTCCCCACCGTTATTCAACACAGTCCCGGGGGTCCCAGCCACGGCAATTAGAACAGACAAAGAAATACAAGGAATCCAGACTGGTAAAGAAGCAGCTAGGCGGTCACCATCTGCAGATGACACGATACTGTACGTAAGGAAACCCTGAAGAATCCACTCCAAAACTGCTACAACTGATAACCGGAATACAGCAGAGCTGCGGAACACAAAATCAACACACAGAAATCTGAGGCTTTCCTGTACACTAACAGTGAACCAAAGGAGAGGGAAATCAGGAAAACAATTCCATTCACAACTGCATCAAAAAGAATAAAATGCCTAGGAATAAACCTAACCAAGGAAGCGAAAGACCTATACCCTGAAAACGATAAGACACTCTTAAGAGAAATTAAAGAGGATGCTAACAAATGGAAACTCATCCCACGCTCTTGGCTAGGAAGAATAAATATCGTCAGAATGGCCATCCTGCCCAAAGCAATCTACAGATCGGGTGCAGTCCCTATCAAATCACCAACAGCATTCTTCCACGTACTGGAACAAATACTTCAAAAATTCATATGGAAACGCCAAAGATCCCGAATAGCCAGCCATAGCAATCCTGAGAAGGAAGAAGAAAGCATGTCTGTGTGTGTGTGTGTGTGTGTGTGTGTGTGGTGTGTGTGTGTGTGTGTGTGTGGTGTGTGTGTGTGGTCTGTGTGTGTGGTGTGTGTGTGTGTGTGTGGTGTGTGTGTGTGGTGTGTGTGTGTGGGGGGGTGTGTGTGTGTGGGGTGTGTGTATGTGTGTGTGTGTGTGTGTGTGTGTGTGTGTGTGGTCTGTGTGTGTGTGTGTGGTCTGTGTGTGTGGGGGGTGTGTGTGTGTGTGTGTGTGGTGTGTGTGTGTGGTTTGTGTGTGTGTGATGTGTGTGTGTGTGGGGGTGGGGTGTGTGTGGGGTGTGTGTGTGTGTGTGTGTGTGTGTGTGGTGTGTGTGTGCGGTCTGTGTGTGTGTGGTCTGTGTGTGTAGGGTGTGTGTGTGTGTGTGTGTGTGGTGTGTGTGTGGGTGTGTGTGTGTGTGTGTGTCTGTGTGTGTGTGTGTGTGTGTGTGGGTGCGGTATCTCGCTCCCCAACATCAAGCTCTACTACAAAGCCACAGTCTTGATCAAGACAGTTTGCTCCTGGCATTAGAACAGAGCCACAGACGGGTGGAACAGAATAAGAGACTCCAGACATTAACCCAAACATATGTGGTCAATTAATATATGATGAGGGAGCCGGGGACATACAATGGGGAAATGACACTCTCTTCAACAGACGGTGCTGGCAAAACTGGACAGCTACACGTAAGAGAATGAAACTGGATCACTGTCTAACCCCATACAGAAGAGTAAATTCGAAATGGATCCAAGACCTGAATGTGAGTCATGAAACCATAAAACTCTCAGAAAAAAAACATATAGGCACAAATCTCCTGGACATAAACATGAGCGACTTCTTCAAGAACATAACCTCCCCGGGCAAGGGAAGCAAGAGCAAAAATGAACTGGTGGGACTACATCAAGCTGAAAAGCTTCTGTACAGCAAAGGACACCCTCAATAGAACAAAAAGGTACCCTAAAGTATATGCGAGAATATATTCATCAATGACAGATCCGATAAAGGGTTGACATCCAAAATACATAAAGAGCTCACGCACCTCAACAGACAAGAAAAGCAAATAATCCCATTAAAAAATGGGCAGAGGATCTGAACAGACACTTCTCCAAAGAAGAAATTGAGGTGGCCAGCAGGCACATGAAAAGATCCTCCACACCGCCAATCCTCAGAGAAATGCAAATTAAAACCACCATGAGATATCACCTCACACCAGTCAGGATGGCCACCATCGGGAAGACACACAACAACAGACGGTGGCGAGGATGTGGAGAGAGGGGAACCCTCCGACACTGCTGGTGGGAATGCACATCTCAGCTCAACCATTGTGGAAAGCAGTATGGAGGTTCCTCAAAAACCAGAAAAGTACAAATACCATTTGACCCAGGAATTCCACTCCCAGCAATGTACCCTAAGAATGCAGGAGCCTAGTTTGAAAAAGACACACGCACCCCTATGTCTATCACAGCACTACGCACAATAGCCAAGAAATGGAAGCAACGTGAGTGTCCGTCAGTAGGCGGATGGATAAAGAAGAGGTGGTACATATGCAAGATGGAATATTATTCAGCCGTAAGAAGAAAAGAAATCCTACCGTTTGCGACAACACGGATGGAGCTAGAGGGTATTATGCTCAGTGAAATGAGCAGGATGGAGAAAGACAAGCATCAGATGACTTCACTCATCTGTGGGGTAAAAGAACAAAGCAGAAACTAAAGGAGCAAAACGGCAGCAGACTCACAGAACCCAAGAGTGGACTAACAGTTACCAAAGGGAAAGGGACTGGGGAGGATGGGTGGGGAGGGAGGGATAAGTGGGGAAAAGGGGCATTACGGCTCGCACACATAACGTAGGGGGTGGGGCGGCGGGGGTGCCGGGGCCCGGGGAAGGCAGCATAACACAGAGAAGACAGGTAGGGATTCTACAGCGTCTTACGACGCCGAAGGACAGTGACTGTAATGGGGTAAGGGGTGGGGGGGACTTGATAAGATAGTGGGAGGGGGAGTCCAGTAACCATGTTGCTCATGTAATTGTACATTAACGGTCACACACACGCAAAAATCACAATGAGCTATCACCTCACACCAGTCAGAATGGCTAGTACCAAAAGAAGAGAAAAAAAAAAACAAAAAAAAGCAAAACAAGAAATAACAAGCGTTGATGAGGAAGTGGACAAAGGGAACCCTCGTGCACTGTTGGTGACCATGTAAATTGGTGCAGCTACTATGGGAAACAGTGTGGAGGTTCCTAAAAATATCCATAGCGGTACCACATGACCCAGCGTTCTTTTTCATACACAGCAGTGGAACTCCCTTCAGGATACCGGACCTGTTCCCAATGCATACAACACCAAGCAATTCTCCAACACCAGCAGGGTTTCTGAGAACTCAACTCTGAGGATATCTGCCTGGACGCAGCACAAGATTCCCCAGGGTAAGGTTTCTATCCTCAAGACTGCCCTCCACCCCCAACTCCAGAGCCCGGTTGCCAGGCCCATGCAATTAGCTTGTGCTTCCCACCTACATACAGGCTAGGATTGGAAGTTCCAACGACCTCCCCCTTAGTAAGTACTGCCCAAGTTGCTAGGGTGCCTCAGCAGCTCAGGAAAACACGTTTACCAGTTTAACAAAGACTATCATAAAGGACACAGCAGCGCACGCGCGCGCTTCACACGCACACGCACGCGCACACACGGCAAGGTCCCAAGTAAAGGAGCTTCTGTCCTCCCGGGACTTGGGGAATGGCATGGTGGCATGTGCAGGCGACCTGGTTCCCCAAGCATGGAAGCTCTGACAGAGAAGCAGGAGATGAGAGAGAGAGAGCTTTGCTCTTCTCATAGGGTTCTGTGAGGGCTTCACTGCAGAGTCATGGCTGACTAAATCGCTGGCCATTGCTGATTCAACCTCCAGCCCTCATCCCTTTCCTCTTCCTTCCCTGGGGGCTGGAGGCTGCAAGTTCCCACCCGCTAACCACAAGCCTGGAGCCCCTGGCGACCAGCCTCTACCCTGGGCTAGGGCCCCAAAGCCTCTGCATTAACCTAACGAGACACCCATTGGACAGTTGTGGCTCAGAAGGATTTTCAGGAACTGCGGATGAGGAGCAAGAATACCTAGGAAATGAACAAAATATTAGCAAAAACAAATTCAAAAATACATCAAGGGGATCAAACACCCTGATCAAGTGGGATTCATCCCAGGGATGCAAGGATGGTGACAGCATTCGAAAATCCATCCACACCATCCACCACATAAACAGAAAGAAAGACAAAAACCACGCGATCGTCTCCACAGATGCTGAAAAAGCATCCGACAAAATGCAACATCCACTCACGATAAAAACTCTCAACCAAGTGGGTATACAGGGCGAGCACCGCAACCTAATAAAGGCCGTATATGACAAAACCCACAGCCAACGTCATACTCAACAGCGAGAGGCTGAAAGCCGTTCCTCTGAGATGGGGAACGAGACAGGGGTGCCCACTCTCCCCACCGTTATTCAACACAGTCCCGGGGGTCCCAGCCACGGCAATTAGAACAGACAAAGAAATACAAGGAATCCAGACTGGTAAAGAAGCAGCTAGGCGGTCACCATCTGCAGATGACACGATACTGTACGTAAGGAAACCCTGAAGAACCCACTCCAAAACTGCTACAACTGATAACCGGAATACAGCAGAGCTGCGGGACACAAAATCAACACACAGAAATCTGAGGCTTTCCTGTACACTAACAGTGAACCAAAGGAGAGGGAAATCAGGAAAACAATTCCATTCACAACTGCATCAAAAAGAATAAAATGCCTAGGAATAAACCTAACCAAGGAAGCGAAAGACCTATACCCTGAAAACGATAAGACACTCTTAAGAGAAATTAAAGAGGATGCTAACAAATGGAAACTCATCCACGCTCTTGGCTAGGAAGAATAAATATCGTCAGAATGGCCATCCTGCCCAAAGCAATCTACAGATCGGGTGCAGTCCCTATCAAATCACCAACAGCATTCTTCCACGTACTGGAACAAATACTTCAAAAATTCATATGGAAACGCCAAAGATCCCGAATAGCCATAGCAATCCTGAGAAGGAAGAAGAAAGCATGTCTGTGTGTGTGTGTGTGTGTGTGTGTGTGTGTGTGTGTGGTGTGTGTGTGTGTGTGTGGTGTGTGTGTGTGGTCTGTGTGTGGTGTGTGTGTGTGTGTGTGTGGTGGGTGTGTGTGTGTGTGGTGTGTGTGTGTGGTGGGTGTGTGTGTGTGTGGTGTGTGTGTGGGGGGGTGTGTGTGTGTGTGGGGTGTGTGTATGTGTGTGTGTGTGTGTGTGTGTGTGGTCTGTGTGTGTGGTGTGTGTGTGTGTGGTCTGTGTGTGTGGGGTGTGTGTGTGTGTGTGTGTGTGTGTGGTGTGTGTGTGTGTGGTGTGTGTGTGGGGTGTGTGTGTGTGTGTGTGTGTGTGTGGTGTGTGTGTGTGTGGTGTGTGTGTGTGGTGTGTGTGTGTGTGTGATGTGTGTGTGGGGGGGGGTGGGGTGTGTGTGGGGTGTGTGTATGTGTGTGTGTGTGTGTGTGGTGTGTGTGTGCGGTCTGTGTGTGTGTGGTCTGTGTGTGTAGGGTGTGTGTGTGTGTGTGTGTGTGGTGTGTGTGTGGTGTGTGTGTGTGTGGTGTGTGTGTGTGGTGTGTGAGTGTGTGTGTGTGTGTCTGTGTGTGTGTGTGTGTGTGTGTGTGTGTGGGTGCGGTATCTCGCTCCCCAACATCAAGCTCTACTACAAAGCCACAGTCTTGATCAAGACAGTTTGCTCCTGGCACTAGAACAGAGCCACAGACGGGTGGAACAGAATAAGAGACTCCAGACATTAACCCAAACATATGTGGTCAATTAATATATGATGAGGGAGCCGGGGACATACAATGGGGAAATGACACTCTCTTCAACAGACGGTGCTGGCAAAACTGGACAGCTACACGTAAGAGAATGAAACTGGATCACTGTCTAACCCCATACAGAAGAGTAAATTCGAAATGGATCCAAGACCTGAATGTGAGTCATGAAACCATAAAACTCTCAGAAAAAAAACATATAGGCACAAATCTCCTGGACATAAACATGAGCGACTTCTTCAAGAACATAACCTCCCCGGGCAAGGGAAGCAAGAGCAAAAATGAACTGGTGGGACTACATCAAGCTGAAAAGCTTCTGTACAGCAAAGGACACCCTCAATAGAACAAAAAGGTACCCTAAAGTATATGCGAGAATATATTCATCAATGACAGATCCGATAAAGGGTTGACATCCAAAATACATAAAGAGCTCACGCACCTCAACAGACAAGAAAAGCAAATAATCCCATTAAAAAATGGGCAGAGGATCTGAACAGACACTTCTCCAAAGAAGAAATTCAGGTGGCCAGCAGGCACATGAAAAGATCCTCCACACCGCCAATCCTCAGAGAAATGCAAATTAAAACCACCATGAGATATCACCTCACACCAGTCAGGATGGCCACCATCGGGAAGACACACAACAACAGACGGTGGCGAGGATGTGGAGAGAGGGGAACCCTCCGACACTGCTGGTGGGAATGCACATCTCAGCTCAACCATTGTGGAAAGCAGTATGGAGGTTCCTCAAAAACCAGAAAAGTACAAATACCATTTGACCCAGGAATTCCACTCCCAGCAATGTACCCTAAGAATGCAGGAGCCTAGTTTGAAAAAGACACACGCACCCCTATGTCTATCACAGCACTACGCACAATAGCCAAGAAATGGAAGCAACGTGAGTGTCCGTCAGTAGGCGGATGGATAAAGAAGAGGTGGTACATATGCAAGATGGAATATTATTCAGCCGTAAGAAGAAAAGAAATCCTACCGTTTGCGACAACACGGATGGAGCTAGAGGGTATTATGCTCAGTGAAATGAGCAGGATGGAGAAAGACAAGCATCAGATGACTTCACTCATCTGTGGGGTAAAAGAACAAAGCAGAAACTAAAGGAGCAAAACGGCAGCAGACTCACAGAACCCAAGAGTGGACTAACAGTTACCAAAGGGAAAGGGACTGGGGAGGATGGGTGGGGAGGGAGGGATAAGTGGGGAAAAGGGGCATTACGGCTCGCACACATAACGTAGGGGGTGGGGCGGCGGGGGTGCCGGGGCCCGGGGAAGGCAGCATAACACAGAGAAGACAGGTAGGGATTCTACAGCGTCTTACGACGCCGAAGGACAGTGACTGTAATGGGGTAAGGGGTGGGGGGGACTTGATAAGATAGTGGGAGGGGGAGTCCAGTAACCATGTTGCTCATGTAATTGTACATTAACGGTCACACACACGCAAAAATCACAACGAGCTATCACCTCACACCAGTCAGAATGGCTAGTACCAAAAGAAGAGAAAAAAAAAACAAAAAAAAGCAAAACAAGAAATAACAAGCGTTGATGAGGAAGTGGACAAAGGGAACCCTCGTGCACTGTTGGTGACCATGTAAATTGGTGCAGCTACTATGGGAAACAGTGTGGAGGTTCCTAAAAATATCCATAGCGGTACCACATGACCCAGCGTTCTTTTTCATACACAGCAGTGGAACTCCCTTCAGGATACCGGACCTGTTCCCAATGCATACAACACCAAGCAATTCTCCAACACCAGCAGGGTTTCTGAGAACTCAACTCTGAGGATATCTGCCTGGACGCAGCACAAGATTCCCCAGGGTAAGGTTTCTATCCTCAAGACTGCCCTCCACCCCCAACTCCAGAGCCCGGTTGCCAGGCCCATGCAATTAGCTTGTGCTTCCCACCTACATACAGGCTAGGATTGGAAGTTCCAACGACCTCCCCCTTAGTAAGTACTGCCCAAGTTGCTAGGGTGCCTCAGCAGCTCAGGAAAACACGTTTACCAGTTTAACAAAGACTATCATAAAGGACACAGCAGCGCACGCGCGCGCTTCACACGCACACGCACGCGCACACACGGCAAGGTCCCAAGTAAAGGAGCTTCTGTCCTCCCGGGACTTGGGGAATGGCATGGTGGCATGTGCAGGCGACCTGGTTCCCCAAGCATGGAAGCTCTGACAGAGAAGCAGGAGATGAGAGAGAGAGAGCTTTGCTCTTCTCATAGGGTTCTGTGAGGGCTTCACTGCAGAGTCATGGCTGACTAAATCGCTGGCCATTGCTGATTCAACCTCCAGCCCTCATCCCTTTCCTCTTCCTTCCCTGGGGGCTGGAGGCTGCAAGTTCCCACCCGCTAACCACAAGCCTGGAGCCCCTGGCGACCAGCCTCTACCCTGGGCTAGGGCCCCAAAGCCTCTGCATTAACCTAACGAGACACCCATTGGACAGTTGTGGCTCAGAAGGATTTTCAGGAACTGCGGATGAGGAGCAAGAATACCTAGGAAATGAACAAAATATTAGCAAAAACAAATTCAAAAATACATCAAGGGGATCAAACACCCTGATCAAGTGGGATTCATCCCAGGGATGCAAGGATGGTGACAGCATTCGAAAATCCATCCACACCATCCACCACATAAACAGAAAGAAAGACAAAAACCACGCGATCGTCTCCACAGATGCTGAAAAAGCATCCGACAAAATGCAACATCCACTCACGATAAAAACTCTCAACCAAGTGGGTATACAGGGCGAGCACCTCAACCTAATAAAGGCCGTATATGACAAAACCCACAGCCAACGTCATACTCAACAGCGAGAGGCTGAAAGCCGTTCCTCTGAGATGGGGAACGAGACAGGGGTGCCCACTCTCCCCACCGTTATTCAACACAGTCCCGGGGGTCCCAGCCACGGCAATTAGAACAGACAAAGAAATACAAGGAATCCAGACTGGTAAAGAAGCAGCTAGGCGGTCACCATCTGCAGATGACACGATACTGTACGTAAGGAAACCCTGAAGAACCCACTCCAAAACTGCTACAACTGATAACCGGAATACAGCAGAGCTGCGGGACACAAAATCAACACACAGAAATCTGAGGCTTTCCTGTACACTAACAGTGAACCAAAGGAGAGGGAAATCAGGAAAACAATTCCATTCACAACTGCATCAAAAAGAATAAAATGCCTAGGAATAAACCTAACCAAGGAAGCGAAAGACCTATACCCTGAAAACGATAAGACACTCTTAAGAGAAATTAAAGAGGATGCTAACAAATGGAAACTCATCCACGCTCTTGGCTAGGAAGAATAAATATCGTCAGAATGGCCATCCTGCCCAAAGCAATCTACAGATCGGGTGCAGTCCCTATCAAATCACCAACAGCATTCTTCCACGTACTGGAACAAATACTTCAAAAATTCATATGGAAACGCCAAAGATCCCGAATAGCCATAGCAATCCTGAGAAGGAAGAAGAAAGCATGTCTGTGTGTGTGTGTGTGTGTGTGTGTGTGTGTGGTGTGTGTGTGTGTGTGTGGTGTGTGTGTGTGGTCTGTGTGTGTGGTGTGTGTGTGTGTGTGTGGTGGGTGTGTGTGTGTGGTGTGTGTGTGTGGTGGGTGTGTGTGTGTGGTGTGTGTGTGTGGTGTGTGTGTGTGGGGGTGTGTGTGTGTGTGGGGTGTGTGTATGTGTGTGTGTGTGTGTGTGTGTGTGGTGTGTGTGTGTGGTCTGTGTGTGGTGTGTGTGTGTGTGTGGGGGTGGGGTGTGTGTGGGGTGTGTGTATGTGTGTGTGTGTGTGTGTGGTGTGTGTATGCGGTCTGTGTGTGTGTGGTCTGTGTGTGTAGGGTGTGTGTGTGTGTGTGTGTGTGTGTGTGGTGTGTGTGTGTGTGTGTGTGGTGTGTGTGTGTGGTGTGTGTGTGTGGTGTGTGTGTGTGTGTGTGTGTGTGTGTGTGTCTGTGTGTGTGTGTGTGTGTGTGTGGGTGCGGTATCTCGCTCCCCAACATCAAGCTCTACTACAAAGCCACAGTCTTGATCAAGACAGTTTGCTCCTGGCACTAGAACAGAGCCACAGACGGGTGGAACAGAATAAGAGACTCCAGACATTAACCCAAACATATGTGGTCAATTAATATATGATGAGGGAGCCGGGGACATACAATGGGGAAATGACACTCTCTTCAACAGACGGTGCTGGCAAAACTGGACAGCTACACGTAAGAGAATGAAACTGGATCACTGTCTAACCCCATACAGAAGAGTAAATTCGAAATGGATCCAAGACCTGAATGTGAGTCATGAAACCATAAAACTCTCAGAAAAAAAACATATAGGCACAAATCTCCTGGACATAAACATGAGCGACTTCTTCAAGAACATAACCTCCCCGGGCAAGGGAAACAAGAGCAAAAATGAACTGGTGGGACTACATCAAGCTGAAAAGCTTCTGTACAGCAAAGGACACCCTCAATAGAACAAAAAGAGACCCTAAAGTATATGCGAGAATATATTCATCAATGACAGATCCGATAAAGGGTTGACATCCAAATTAAAGAGCTCACGCACCTCAACAGACAAGAAAAGCAAATAATCCCATTAAAAAATGGGCAGAGGATCTGAACAGACACTTCTCCAAAGAAGAAATTGAGGTGGCCAGCAGGCACATGAAAAGATCCTCCACACCGCCAATCCTCAGAGAAATGCAAATTAAAACCACCATGAGATATCACCTCACACCAGTCAGGATGGCCACCATCGGGAAGACACACAACAACAGACGGTGGCGAGGATGTGGAGAGAGGGGAACCCTCCGACACTGCTGGTGGGAATGGACATCTCAGCTCAACCATTGTGGAAAGCAGTATGGAGGTTCCTCAGGAAGCTCAAAATAGAAATACCACTTGACCCGGGAATTCCACTTCTAGGAATTTACCCTAAGAGTGTAGCAGCCCAGTTTGAAAAAGACAGATGCGCCCCTATGCTTATCGCAGCGCTATTTACAAGAGCCGAGAAATGGAAGCAACCTAAGTGTCCATCAGCAGGTGAATGGATAAAGAAGACGTGGTACATATGATACACAATGGAGTATCACTCAGCCATAAGAAGAAAACAAATCCTACCGTTGGCAACAACACGGATGGAGCTAGAGGGTATTATGACTATGCTCAGTGAAATAAGCCAGGCGGAGAAAGACAAGTACCAAGGGATTTCACTCATATGTGGAGTATAAGAACAAAGAGAAACTGAAGGAACAAAACAGCAGCAGAATCACAGAACCTAAGAATGGACTAACAGTTACCAAATGGAAAGGGACTGGGGAGGATGGGTGGGAAGGGAGGGATAACGGTGGGGAAAAAGAAAGGAGGCCTTACGATTATTAGCATGTATAATGTGGGGCGGGGTGGGGGGGGCGCGCATAGGGAGGACTGTGCGACACAGAGCAGACGAGTAGTGATTCTACAGCATCCTACTACACTGATGGACAGTGACTGTCACGGGGTTTGTGGGGGCGGACTTGGTGAAGGGGGGAGTCGAGGAAACATAATGTTCTTCATGTAACTGTAGATTAAGGATAACAAAATGAATAAACATAAGAAAATGACAGTAAGAAAATAAAAAGTGTTTCCCAGTTTACTGTGTTGTGTTACTCGTATACCAGACACAGGCCCCAAAACGAGACCAAAGAGAAAAATCTGGGCCGCCAGGCTCAGTGAGAACGTGGAATGTTGCTATGCTGAAACCTGGTGGTCCCTGACCTACGCTTTCCGGGAAGCGAAGAAAGAACCTGCCCGCTAGCTAGAAAGGGAAGTCACGCGGACGGTCCCCTCCTCGGAATCTGTCACCCGCCTGGCTGGCCATGGCGGAGGAAGCATGTCTGGCTCCAGGCCTCCCAGAGAAGATGGGAAGGCCCGGGGCGAGGGCGGGCGGCGCCCCGGCAGCCCCGGCCTCAGGGACCGCGGGGGCACAGCATTGGCCGCCGCGCCCCGGGTCCCAAGCGCGTGCAGAGGCGACACCCGGGCGGGCGTAGCTCTGACAGACGCGAGCACTGCGGCCCTGAATGGTCTGCGTGGTGGTCTGGCTGGCCCTGACACCTGCACGGCCCTCGGCGGGCAGTCCCGGGGGTGGGGGGGGGCTGGGGACACTACTGGGGTTGGCGTGGGGCCCACGCCCTGTGACACTGGGCCAGGGTCTCCTCTGGGTGGGGCTGGTGTGCTCACGGCAGTGGGGGCTCCCCTCCCCCCTGGGTGACATCACGGTTGCCCGGGCGGCTGCTCTGTGATGCGTCCCCTGGCTGACCTATCAGAGGCTGCCCTAGCTGGGCAACTCCGTGCGCGCTGAGGAGGTCTGAGGAGGAGTTGGAAGCTCTCCCTAGCTTCGTACCCTATTCTCATGCCTGTCTCAAACGAAGGACCTATGGACACCACGCCGCTGGGGCCGGACTCTGACGCGGAGGGCGAGCCTCTGAACACCATGCCGCCCCCGTGGGCCGCCCCCGCCCTGGGGCCGGACTCTGACACGGCCGGCGAGCCCATGGACACCACGCCGCCGCCGTGGGCCGCCGCCGCCCTGGGGCCGGACTCTGACACGGCCGGCGAGCCCATGGACACCACGCCGCCGCCGTGGGCCGCCGCCGCCCTGGGGCCGGACTCTGACACGGCCGGCGAGCCCATGGACACCACGCCGCCGCCGTGGGCCGCCGCCGCCCTGGGGCCGGACTCTGACACGGCCGGCGAGCCCATGGACACCACGCCGCCGCCGTGGGCCGCCGCCGCCCTGGGGCCGGACTCTGACACGGCCGGCGAGCCCATGGACACCACGCCGCCGCCGTGGGCCGCCGCCGCCCTGGGGCCGGACTCTGACACGGCCGGCCAGCCCATGGACACCACGCCGCCGCCGTGGGCCGCCGCCGCCCTGGGGCCGGACTCTGACACGGCCGGCGAGCCCATGGACACCACGCCGCCGCCGTGGGCCGCCGGCCCGGGGCCCGACTCTGACACGGCCGGCGCGCCTATGCGCACCACTGCGCCCCTGCGGGCCATCTTCCGGTCCCCACCGGCCCGATGCCACACGTGGCACAACCGCCGGGCTCAGCCCTACCCCCGACGACGGTGACGCGCTGGACACGCCGCCACCCTTGCGGCCGTCTACCGGTCTCCCCCAGCCCCGTACAAGGCCCATGTCCTTTTGTTGGCGCTTCCTATCCTCCCTGCTATCCATTAAAGAAAGTCTTTCCCAGATCTGTGTGGGTGTATTGTATTTTCCCACTAAACCCTGTTCTTGCTAATATGCCTCTGGCTGTCTTTACTCTTTCACTCTGCTACAGAGGAAGAACTCACATACACGAGTGATAACGCTTTGAGCCACACCGAACAATGTAACATGCCCCACGCCCCAGTGACCGGGATGTGGAAGTAGCCGCGTTTTATGACTGTGCGTGCTCCACGCGAGGCCTGCGTGCTGAGCGTTTAAGGGATGACAGCCCAGGGGGAGGCAAGTCCAGAGGAGGGAGACCGGGTTGGCTAACGAGGCCCCTTCCCTCTTCTCTGCCACTGCTCTGAGCTCGCCGCAGGCTAGGGAATCCCTGCTGTGACACAGAAAACCACTCTTTTCATTTTGGTTCTTAAACATGTTTAATTCTGTGTGTGTGTGTGTGTGTGTGTGTGTGGGGGGGGGGGGGTGTGTGTGTGTGTGCGCGTGCGCGTGCGTGTGCGTGTACCACTGCCCCTATCGGTCTAAAAGTAACAAAGAAATGCGCGATAGAGCGAACAACTTGCAAACAGTGACCAGAAAGAGTAAACTTTTCCACTAGCCTCTGGGGATATAGATATCCCAAGTGTTTCTATGCAATTGTAGAAAGATTTTGCTGGAAATCTCGCTGGGACCACTCTGAACCATCACGTTAGTTAAGGCAATAAGCCAGGACAGGAGAGCAGCAAAGAGCACCCACGGTGCGTCTCCTACGTATAAGGCCAAGGGGTACAGGCTTTAATTCTACCACCTCACTTCATCTCACCATGACTGACGTGGGGTGACCCTTACGCACCACCTTCATACATGAGTAAAAAGTTACTTCAGAATCACTTCCCTTGACAGAACATAAATAAATGCAAGGACATCAACATTCCTCGAATTCCTGCCACCGCCACCCAACTCTTTATGCTCAGCACCCTTTCCACACCAACAGAAAACACAGCTCTAAATGCTACTATTCCATTTCAGATAGACCTCACTCACATCTAAATGCCTAAATGCACTGAAACTCCACCTCCACCTTGACAACAGAGGGGAGCAGTTTCCCCGCGAGCTAGCTGGCCTGCCACCTCAGCAAGCCCACGGGCCACTAGCCCACACCAGCCCCGCGTCTCCCCAAGAAGGCGGCTCACTGAACCTGCGACTACACATGCTCTCTGGAGATGGGCGGCCAAGCAGGGCCACCCAGGTGACATCGGCGCGCAGGCACACAGACCTACTACTGGGCGTGCACCTGCCTCGGCCCCAGCAGGCCGGCCGGGGTGCTCCCTGTGTGGGGCCTCGGATCTGCCCCGCAGCTCACGCAGCCGCCCCGGCAGGGCCAGCGCCAGGGCAGAGCACCCGGAGGGCCCCAGCCCGCACTGGTTAGAGAGTCCAGCCGGCCATCTACACCCAGCGGACTCGGGCCACCTACCCAGGTGTTCCAACCCACGGCCACTCCTCTCAAGACCCAAACACACAGCTAACTCACAGAAACAAACACAAGGAATCAAGACTGAGAAGGAGACAGAGGAATGACTGCGCGCCTAGTGACGGTACGTTGACAAAAATGGACAAAATAAATAAACAGATAGATTGAGACAGATACATGAGATAGATGGATAGATTAGATCAGACTGACAGATGAGATAGAATGATAGGTTACATAGACCATATAGATACATATAGAGAGATTAGACAGACTAGGCAGACAGATTAGATAGATGATACATGATAGATCAGGTGGACAGATTAGACAGACACCTATAGATACACATAGATAGATGACAGGTAGATAAATTGATAAAGATGACAGACTAGATAGATGATATAGATACATACAGGTTAGATAGCCACATTGATATAGATACATATAGATGACAGATAACAGACAGATAGGTCGTAGATTAGATAGTTTGGATAGATAGACACAGAGATGACAGTAGATAGATGAGAGTAGAGAGATCAGATAGATAAGATAGACAGATAGACAGACAGACAGACAGACAGACAGACAGGTAAGAAAGCATAATACTCAACAAAGCTATCGCTCATAACCAGGAGAGCAACGATGAAAGCACAGAGAAGAACTACAAGCGAAAAGGAGACAGAAATCAACTTGAAGAAGTGCCATAAGGACACAGCTATCAATTATCACAGTAAAGGGAAAGACTTTAAATGCTCCAAACAAAAGACACAGGGTTGAATGAATGGATGAAAACTCAAGACCGCCTACGTGCTCCCTTACTGGAGGCTCACTTGAGATCCAAGCACACAGACAAACTACAAGTTGAAGGGGTGGGAAAAGGTACCCTATCCAAGTGAAACTGAAACTGAAAAAGAAAAAAAAAAAATTAAAGATGGCTTGGTGGGATTAAAGACGGCAGGCAGTGTGAGAGGGGAGGCAGAAACCTCCTCCGAAAACCACATACATGCATACGTACATACAATGTGGAAACATCACAACTACACCAGATCCTGGAAGAGAAGCAGGAGAGGAGGCTGCCGCGGCAGGCCGTCACCTCAAGGTGAAGGGTGACGTACCAAAGCCGTGATCCGGAGGGACCCGGCAGGCCCTTCCCGCACCCGAGCTCACCGGAGGGAGGAAGAGAAACGGAAACGGGGAGGCGGGTGGAGGCCTAGGACTGCTCGACACCCAGCCCTGGAGATCTGCTCCGGGAGCACGGACCTACCTCACATGATGCTCTGGAGGACCGGTGGGGTTGGAAAGCAAAGACAGGCGGAGCACTTGGAGAGACTTGAGGTTCCTGCCACTCGCGCAACACAGGGATCCACATCCGGCTGCTGTGGGATGAAAGAAAGGCGGGCAGTCTGAGAGACTTCCTAACAGCGAGAGAGCTGCTAAAGGGGCAAGGGTTGCACAGAGCTTGCCGCTCGGGAGAAAGCACAGGTGCGCAAACCTGTCCGGGTGCACTCTGCCCAGCAGGTGGGGGAACTTTTAGGAGCTCCGGGCGCTCCACCCACCCTGGCTGCCTACGCAGCTCCAAGGCCCCCCACCGTGATGTGACTGATAACACAACACGGCGGCCTGCTGCACCTTCCTCCCCCGCCAGCACCGGCTCGCAAACCGGCTGCTCCCCTCCATCGCGCCAGGCCAGCGACAGGACGGCCCCACCTACGGCAGCCACGGGTGCAAAGCACAGAGGCTTCTCCCCGCGTGCTCCGCAAACTGGCCCTGGCGGTGGACACAGGCACTGCGGCCGGGAAGCGGGAAAGACCTCTTCCCTCCCGCGGGCACCAGCGCCGCCCCCGTGACCCCTGCCTGCCATCACCCCAAGGGCTGAGCAGCTCCAGAGGGAAAAGCTTCTGGGCGCTGTACAGGGCGCCACCTACAAATACGAAACGTCAAAGCCAAAGGAACCTGGTAACAGGACTCGATCCATCTTTGTGAGAGGGATCCCCACATAAAAATCAGAAACATGCTCATGGAGCTCCAGCAAAAAGTTGCCCCTGTCTCTTGGGCATAATTCTGTCTCTGTCTCTCTCTCTCTCTCTCTCCCAGGAGCACTTTGGAGGCCTTGTTCTGAAAGGGATGCTGGGGCAGCCCAGCAGGAACGGGCACAGCTCTCAGATCCACCCCGGCCAGTGCCAGGGCAGTCCCACACGGGGCCTGACCGAACTGCAACGGGGGGACGCCGCACGTGTAACTCCGCAGGAAATAACAGTGCCGCACACTAGCCTTCCCATGAATGGCTAGTGGCTAGGTGGCTCCACCGATACCAGGTGACGTCCACATCCCGGGCCTTACCTCCGTGGCAACCTTTTTTCCCCGTGAACCTTGAAAGCAGCACATGGAAAGATACTTACTACCAGTCTCCACCATCTCACCTCTCAGTTTAGGCTCGATGTTCCTCTATCACATCTTCTCCTCTTCGTTCCAGTTTTCTGGGCGGGTTGGTGTTCTGAGGGAAAAAAAAAAAAAATTGACTCAGAGTTGGAATGAGATGGCAGGGGGTAGAAGATTCTGTTTAAAAACCATCAGTAGAACACAGACATCCGACAGTATGGGAGGACAGATTCATAGATGGCATATCCGATAAGGGGTTGATGACATCTAAAATACGTATGAAGTGCCCACGCACCTCCACACAGAAAAAGCAAATAATCCAATTAAAACATGGGCAGAGGATCTGAACAGACACTTCTCCAAAGAAGAAATTCAGGTGGCCAACAGGCACATGAAAAGATCCTCCACACCGCCAATCCTCAGAGAAATGCAAATTAAAACCACCATGAGATATCACCTCACACCAGTCAGGATGGCCACCATCGGGAAGACACACAACAACAGACGGTGGCGAGGATGTGGAGAGAGGGGAACCCTCTGACACTGCTGGTGGGAATGCACATCTCAGCTCAACCATTGTGGAAAGCAGTATGGAGGTTCCTCAAAAACCAGAAAAGTACAAATACCATTTGACCCAGGAATTCCACTCCCAGCAATGTACCCTAAGAATGCAGGAGCCTAGTTTGAAAAAGACACACGCACCCCTATGTCTATCACAGCACTACGCACAATAGCCAAGAAATGGAAGCAACGTGAGTGTCCGTCAGTAGGCGGATGGATAAAGAAGAGGTGGTACATATGCAAGATGGAATATTATTCAGCCGTAAGAAGAAAAGAAATCCTACCGTTTGCGACAACACGGATGGAGCTAGAGGGTATTATGCTCAGTGAAATGAGCAGGATGGAGAAAGACAAGCATCAGATGACTTCACTCATCTGTGGGGTAAAAGAACAAAGCAGAAACTAAAGGAGCAAAACGGCAGCAGACTCACAGAACCCAAGAGTGGACTAACAGTTACCAAAGGGAAAGGGACTGGGGAGGATGGGTGGGGAGGGAGGGATAAGTGGGGAAAAGGGGCATTACGGCTCGCACACATAACGTAGGGGGTGGGGCGGCGGGGGTGCCGGGGCCCGGGGAAGGCAGCATAACACAGAGAAGACAGGTAGGGATTCTACAGCGTCTTACGACGCCGAAGGACAGTGACTGTAATGGGGTAAGGGGTGGGGGGGACTTGATAAGATAGTGGGAGGGGGAGTCCAGTAACCATGTTGCTCATGTAATTGTACATTAACGGTCACACACACACAAAAATCACAATGAGCTATCACCTCACACCAGTCAGAATGGCTAGTACCAAAAGAAGAGAAAAAAAAAAACAAAAAAAAGCAAAACAAGAAATAACAAGCGTTGATGAGGAAGTGGACAAAGGGAACCCTCGTGCACTGTTGGTGACCATGTAAATTGGTGCAGCTACTATGGGAAACAGTGTGGAGGTTCCTAAAAATATCCATAGCGGTACCACATGACCCAGCGTTCTTTTTCATACACAGCAGTGGAACTCCCTTCAGGATACCGGACCTGTTCCCAATGCATACAACACCAAGCAATTCTCCAACACCAGCAGGGTTTCTGAGAACTCAACTCTGAGGATATCTGCCTGGACGCAGCACAAGATTCCCCAGGGTAAGGTTTCTATCCTCAAGACTGCCCTCCACCCCCAACTCCAGAGCCCGGTTGCCAGGCCCATGCAATTAGCTTGTGCTTCCCACCTACATACAGGCTAGGATTGGAAGTTCCAACGACCTCCCCCTTAGTAAGTACTGCCCAAGTTGCTAGGGTGCCTCAGCAGCTCAGGAAAACACGTTTACCAGTTTAACAAAGACTATCATAAAGGACACAGCAGCGCACGCGCGCGCTTCACACGCACACGCACGCGCACACACGGCAAGGTCCCAAGTAAAGGAGCTTCTGTCCTCCCGGGACTTGGGGAATGGCATGGTGGCATGTGCAGGCGACCTGGTTCCCCAAGCATGGAAGCTCTGACAGAGAAGCAGGAGATGAGAGAGAGAGAGCTTTGCTCTTCTCATAGGGTTCTGTGAGGGCTTCACTGCAGAGTCATGGCTGACTAAATCGCTGGCCATTGCTGATTCAACCTCCAGCCCTCATCCCTTTCCTCTTCCTTCCCTGGGGGCTGGAGGCTGCAAGTTCCCACCCGCTAACCACAAGCCTGGAGCCCCTGGCGACCAGCCTCTACCCTGGGCTAGGGCCCCAAAGCCTCTGCATTAACCTAACGAGACACCCATTGGACAGTTGTGGCTCAGAAGGATTTTCAGGAACTGCGGATGAGGAGCAAGAATACCTAGGAAATGAACAAAATATTAGCAAAAACAAATTCAAAAATACATCAAGGGGATCAAACACCCTGATCAAGTGGGATTCATCCCAGGGATGCAAGGATGGTGACAGCATTCGAAAATCCATCCACACCATCCACCACATAAACAGAAAGAAAGACAAAAACCACGCGATCGTCTCCACAGATGCTGAAAAAGCATCCGACAAAATGCAACATCCACTCACGATAAAAACTCTCAACCAAGTGGGTATACAGGGCGAGCACCGCAACCTAATAAAGGCCGTATATGACAAAACCCACAGCCAACGTCATACTCAACAGCGAGAGGCTGAAAGCCGTTCCTCTGAGATGCGGAACGAGACAGGGGTGCCCACTCTCCCCACCGTTATTCAACACAGTCCCGGGGGTCCCAGCCACGGCAATTAGAACAGACAAAGAAATACAAGGAATCCAGACTGGTAAAGAAGCAGCTAGGCGGTCACCATCTGCAGATGACACGATACTGTACGTAAGGAAACCCTGAAGAATCCACTCCAAAACTGCTACAACTGATAACCGGAATACAGCAGAGCTGCGGAACACAAAATCAACACACAGAAATCTGAGGCTTTCCTGTACACTAACAGTGAACCAAAGGAGAGGGAAATCAGGAAAACAATTCCATTCACAACTGCATCAAAAAGAATAAAATGCCTAGGAATAAACCTAACCAAGGAAGCGAAAGACCTATACCCTGAAAACGATAAGACACTCTTAAGAGAAATTAAAGAGGATGCTAACAAATGGAAACTCATCCCACGCTCTTGGCTAGGAAGAATAAATATCGTCAGAATGGCCATCCTGCCCAAAGCAATCTACAGATCGGGTGCAGTCCCTATCAAATCACCAACAGCATTCTTCCACGTACTGGAACAAATACTTCAAAAATTCATATGGAAACGCCAAAGATCCCGAATAGCCAGCCATAGCAATCCTGAGAAGGAAGAAGAAAGCATGTCTGTGTGTGTGTGTGTGTGTGTGTGTGTGTGGTGTGTGTGTGTGTGTGTGTGGTGTGTGTGTGTGTGTGTGGTGTGTGTGTGTGGTCTGTGTGTGTGGTGTGTGTGTGTGTGTGTGGTGTGTGTGTGTGGTGTGTGTGTGTGGGGGGGTGTGTGTGTGTGGGGTGTGTGTATGTGTGTGTGTGTGTGTGTGTGTGTGTGTGTGTGGTCTGTGTGTGTGTGTGTGGTCTGTGTGTGTGGGGGGTGTGTGTGTGTGTGTGTGTGGTGTGTGTGTGTGGTTTGTGTGTGTGTGATGTGTGTGTGTGTGGGGGTGGGGTGTGTGTGGGGTGTGTGTGTGTGTGTGTGTGTGTGTGTGGTGTGTGTGTGCGGTCTGTGTGTGTGTGGTCTGTGTGTGTAGGGTGTGTGTGTGTGTGTGTGTGTGGTGTGTGTGTGGGTGTGTGTGTGTGTGTGTGTCTGTGTGTGTGTGTGTGTGTGTGTGGGTGCGGTATCTCGCTCCCCAACATCAAGCTCTACTACAAAGCCACAGTCTTGATCAAGACAGTTTGCTCCTGGCATTAGAACAGAGCCACAGACGGGTGGAACAGAATAAGAGACTCCAGACATTAACCCAAACATATGTGGTCAATTAATATATGATGAGGGAGCCGGGGACATACAATGGGGAAATGACACTCTCTTCAACAGACGGTGCTGGCAAAACTGGACAGCTACACGTAAGAGAATGAAACTGGATCACTGTCTAACCCCATACAGAAGAGTAAATTCGAAATGGATCCAAGACCTGAATGTGAGTCATGAAACCATAAAACTCTCAGAAAAAAAACATATAGGCACAAATCTCCTGGACATAAACATGAGCGACTTCTTCAAGAACATAACCTCCCCGGGCAAGGGAAGCAAGAGCAAAAATGAACTGGTGGGACTACATCAAGCTGAAAAGCTTCTGTACAGCAAAGGACACCCTCAATAGAACAAAAAGGTACCCTAAAGTATATGCGAGAATATATTCATCAATGACAGATCCGATAAAGGGTTGACATCCAAAATACATAAAGAGCTCACGCACCTCAACAGACAAGAAAAGCAAATAATCCCATTAAAAAATGGGCAGAGGATCTGAACAGACACTTCTCCAAAGAAGAAATTGAGGTGGCCAGCAGGCACATGAAAAGATCCTCCACACCGCCAATCCTCAGAGAAATGCAAATTAAAACCACCATGAGATATCACCTCACACCAGTCAGGATGGCCACCATCGGGAAGACACACAACAACAGACGGTGGCGAGGATGTGGAGAGAGGGGAACCCTCCGACACTGCTGGTGGGAATGCACATCTCAGCTCAACCATTGTGGAAAGCAGTATGGAGGTTCCTCAAAAACCAGAAAAGTACAAATACCATTTGACCCAGGAATTCCACTCCCAGCAATGTACCCTAAGAATGCAGGAGCCTAGTTTGAAAAAGACACACGCACCCCTATGTCTATCACAGCACTACGCACAATAGCCAAGAAATGGAAGCAACGTGAGTGTCCGTCAGTAGGCGGATGGATAAAGAAGAGGTGGTACATATGCAAGATGGAATATTATTCAGCCGTAAGAAGAAAAGAAATCCTACCGTTTGCGACAACACGGATGGAGCTAGAGGGTATTATGCTCAGTGAAATGAGCAGGATGGAGAAAGACAAGCATCAGATGACTTCACTCATCTGTGGGGTAAAAGAACAAAGCAGAAACTAAAGGAGCAAAACGGCAGCAGACTCACAGAACCCAAGAGTGGACTAACAGTTACCAAAGGGAAAGGGACTGGGGAGGATGGGTGGGGAGGGAGGGATAAGTGGGGAAAAGGGGCATTACGGCTCGCACACATAACGTAGGGGGTGGGGCGGCGGGGGTGCCGGGGCCCGGGGAAGGCAGCATAACACAGAGAAGACAGGTAGGGATTCTACAGCGTCTTACGACGCCGAAGGACAGTGACTGTAATGGGGTAAGGGGTGGGGGGGACTTGATAAGATAGTGGGAGGGGGAGTCCAGTAACCATGTTGCTCATGTAATTGTACATTAACGGTCACACACACGCAAAAATCACAACGAGCTATCACCTCACACCAGTCAGAATGGCTAGTACCAAAAGAAGAGAAAAAAAAAAACAAAAAAAAGCAAAACAAGAAATAACAAGCGTTGATGAGGAAGTGGACAAAGGGAACCCTCGTGCACTGTTGGTGACCATGTAAATTGGTGCAGCTACTATGGGAAACAGTGTGGAGGTTCCTAAAAATATCCATAGCGGTACCACATGACCCAGCGTTCTTTTTCATACACAGCAGTGGAACTCCCTTCAGGATACCGGACCTGTTCCCAATGCATACAACACCAAGCAATTCTCCAACACCAGCAGGGTTTCTGAGAACTCAACTCTGAGGATATCTGCCTGGACGCAGCACAAGATTCCCCAGGGTAAGGTTTCTATCCTCAAGACTGCCCTCCACCCCCAACTCCAGAGCCCGGTTGCCAGGCCCATGCAATTAGCTTGTGCTTCCCACCTACATACAGGCTAGGATTGGAAGTTCCAACGACCTCCCCCTTAGTAAGTACTGCCCAAGTTGCTAGGGTGCCTCAGCAGCTCAGGAAAACACGTTTACCAGTTTAACAAAGACTATCATAAAGGACACAGCAGCGCACGCGCGCGCTTCACACGCACACGCACGCGCACACACGGCAAGGTCCCAAGTAAAGGAGCTTCTGTCCTCCCGGGACTTGGGGAATGGCATGGTGGCATGTGCAGGCGACCTGGTTCCCCAAGCATGGAAGCTCTGACAGAGAAGCAGGAGATGAGAGAGAGAGAGCTTTGCTCTTCTCATAGGGTTCTGTGAGGGCTTCACTGCAGAGTCATGGCTGACTAAATCGCTGGCCATTGCTGATTCAACCTCCAGCCCTCATCCCTTTCCTCTTCCTTCCCTGGGGGCTGGAGGCTGCAAGTTCCCACCCGCTAACCACAAGCCTGGAGCCCCTGGCGACCAGCCTCTACCCTGGGCTAGGGCCCCAAAGCCTCTGCATTAACCTAACGAGACACCCATTGGACAGTTGTGGCTCAGAAGGATTTTCAGGAACTGCGGATGAGGAGCAAGAATACCTAGGAAATGAACAAAATATTAGCAAAAACAAATTCAAAAATACATCAAGGGGATCAAACACCCTGATCAAGTGGGATTCATCCCAGGGATGCAAGGATGGTGACAGCATTCGAAAATCCATCCACACCATCCACCACATAAACAGAAAGAAAGACAAAAACCACGCGATCGTCTCCACAGATGCTGAAAAAGCATCCGACAAAATGCAACATCCACTCACGATAAAAACTCTCAACCAAGTGGGTATACAGGGCGAGCACCGCAACCTAATAAAGGCCGTATATGACAAAACCCACAGCCAACGTCATACTCAACAGCGAGAGGCTGAAAGCCGTTCCTCTGAGATGCGGAACGAGACAGGGGTGCCCACTCTCCCCACCGTTATTCAACACAGTCCCGGGGGTCCCAGCCACGGCAATTAGAACAGACAAAGAAATACAAGGAATCCAGACTGGTAAAGAAGCAGCTAGGCGGTCACCATCTGCAGATGACACGATACTGTACGTAAGGAAACCCTGAAGAATCCACTCCAAAACTGCTACAACTGATAACCGGAATACAGCAGAGCTGCGGAACACAAAATCAACACACAGAAATCTGAGGCTTTCCTGTACACTAACAGTGAACCAAAGGAGAGGGAAATCAGGAAAACAATTCCATTCACAACTGCATCAAAAAGAATAAAATGCCTAGGAATAAACCTAACCAAGGAAGCGAAAGACCTATACCCTGAAAACGATAAGACACTCTTAAGAGAAATTAAAGAGGATGCTAACAAATGGAAACTCATCCCACGCTCTTGGCTAGGAAGAATAAATATCGTCAGAATGGCCATCCTGCCCAAAGCAATCTACAGATCGGGTGCAGTCCCTATCAAATCACCAACAGCATTCTTCCACGTACTGGAACAAATACTTCAAAAATTCATATGGAAACGCCAAAGATCCCGAATAGCCAGCCATAGCAATCCTGAGAAGGAAGAAGAAAGCATGTCTGTGTGTGTGTGTGTGTGTGTGTGTGTGTGGTGTGTGTGTGTGTGTGTGTGGTGTGTGTGTGTGTGTGTGGTGTGTGTGTGTGGTCTGTGTGTGTGGTGTGTGTGTGTGTGTGTGGTGTGTGTGTGTGGTGTGTGTGTGTGGGGGGGTGTGTGTGTGTGGGGTGTGTGTATGTGTGTGTGTGTGTGTGTGTGTGTGTGTGTGTGGTCTGTGTGTGTGTGTGTGGTCTGTGTGTGTGGGGGGTGTGTGTGTGTGTGTGTGTGGTGTGTGTGTGTGGTTTGTGTGTGTGTGATGTGTGTGTGTGTGGGGGTGGGGTGTGTGTGGGGTGTGTGTGTGTGTGTGTGTGTGTGTGTGGTGTGTGTGTGCGGTCTGTGTGTGTGTGGTCTGTGTGTGTAGGGTGTGTGTGTGTGTGTGTGTGTGGTGTGTGTGTGGGTGTGTGTGTGTGTGTGTGTCTGTGTGTGTGTGTGTGTGTGTGTGGGTGCGGTATCTCGCTCCCCAACATCAAGCTCTACTACAAAGCCACAGTCTTGATCAAGACAGTTTGCTCCTGGCATTAGAACAGAGCCACAGACGGGTGGAACAGAATAAGAGACTCCAGACATTAACCCAAACATATGTGGTCAATTAATATATGATGAGGGAGCCGGGGACATACAATGGGGAAATGACACTCTCTTCAACAGACGGTGCTGGCAAAACTGGACAGCTACACGTAAGAGAATGAAACTGGATCACTGTCTAACCCCATACAGAAGAGTAAATTCGAAATGGATCCAAGACCTGAATGTGAGTCATGAAACCATAAAACTCTCAGAAAAAAAACATATAGGCACAAATCTCCTGGACATAAACATGAGCGACTTCTTCAAGAACATAACCTCCCCGGGCAAGGGAAGCAAGAGCAAAAATGAACTGGTGGGACTACATCAAGCTGAAAAGCTTCTGTACAGCAAAGGACACCCTCAATAGAACAAAAAGGTACCCTAAAGTATATGCGAGAATATATTCATCAATGACAGATCCGATAAAGGGTTGACATCCAAAATACATAAAGAGCTCACGCACCTCAACAGACAAGAAAAGCAAATAATCCCATTAAAAAATGGGCAGAGGATCTGAACAGACACTTCTCCAAAGAAGAAATTGAGGTGGCCAGCAGGCACATGAAAAGATCCTCCACACCGCCAATCCTCAGAGAAATGCAAATTAAAACCACCATGAGATATCACCTCACACCAGTCAGGATGGCCACCATCGGGAAGACACACAACAACAGACGGTGGCGAGGATGTGGAGAGAGGGGAACCCTCCGACACTGCTGGTGGGAATGCACATCTCAGCTCAACCATTGTGGAAAGCAGTATGGAGGTTCCTCAAAAACCAGAAAAGTACAAATACCATTTGACCCAGGAATTCCACTCCCAGCAATGTACCCTAAGAATGCAGGAGCCTAGTTTGAAAAAGACACACGCACCCCTATGTCTATCACAGCACTACGCACAATAGCCAAGAAATGGAAGCAACGTGAGTGTCCGTCAGTAGGCGGATGGATAAAGAAGAGGTGGTACATATGCAAGATGGAATATTATTCAGCCGTAAGAAGAAAAGAAATCCTACCGTTTGCGACAACACGGATGGAGCTAGAGGGTATTATGCTCAGTGAAATGAGCAGGATGGAGAAAGACAAGCATCAGATGACTTCACTCATCTGTGGGGTAAAAGAACAAAGCAGAAACTAAAGGAGCAAAACGGCAGCAGACTCACAGAACCCAAGAGTGGACTAACAGTTACCAAAGGGAAAGGGACTGGGGAGGATGGGTGGGGAGGGAGGGATAAGTGGGGAAAAGGGGCATTACGGCTCGCACACATAACGTAGGGGGTGGGGCGGCGGGGGTGCCGGGGCCCGGGGAAGGCAGCATAACACAGAGAAGACAGGTAGGGATTCTACAGCGTCTTACGACGCCGAAGGACAGTGACTGTAATGGGGTAAGGGGTGGGGGGGACTTGATAAGATAGTGGGAGGGGGAGTCCAGTAACCATGTTGCTCATGTAATTGTACATTAACGGTCACACACACGCAAAAATCACAACGAGCTATCACCTCACACCAGTCAGAATGGCTAGTACCAAAAGAAGAGAAAAAAAAAAACAAAAAAAAGCAAAACAAGAAATAACAAGCGTTGATGAGGAAGTGGACAAAGGGAACCCTCGTGCACTGTTGGTGACCATGTAAATTGGTGCAGCTACTATGGGAAACAGTGTGGAGGTTCCTAAAAATATCCATAGCGGTACCACATGACCCAGCGTTCTTTTTCATACACAGCAGTGGAACTCCCTTCAGGATACCGGACCTGTTCCCAATGCATACAACACCAAGCAATTCTCCAACACCAGCAGGGTTTCTGAGAACTCAACTCTGAGGATATCTGCCTGGACGCAGCACAAGATTCCCCAGGGTAAGGTTTCTATCCTCAAGACTGCCCTCCACCCCCAACTCCAGAGCCCGGTTGCCAGGCCCATGCAATTAGCTTGTGCTTCCCACCTACATACAGGCTAGGATTGGAAGTTCCAACGACCTCCCCCTTAGTAAGTACTGCCCAAGTTGCTAGGGTGCCTCAGCAGCTCAGGAAAACACGTTTACCAGTTTAACAAAGACTATCATAAAGGACACAGCAGCGCACGCGCGCGCTTCACACGCACACGCACGCGCACACACGGCAAGGTCCCAAGTAAAGGAGCTTCTGTCCTCCCGGGACTTGGGGAATGGCATGGTGGCATGTGCAGGCGACCTGGTTCCCCAAGCATGGAAGCTCTGACAGAGAAGCAGGAGATGAGAGAGAGAGAGCTTTGCTCTTCTCATAGGGTTCTGTGAGGGCTTCACTGCAGAGTCATGGCTGACTAAATCGCTGGCCATTGCTGATTCAACCTCCAGCCCTCATCCCTTTCCTCTTCCTTCCCTGGGGGCTGGAGGCTGCAAGTTCCCACCCGCTAACCACAAGCCTGGAGCCCCTGGCGACCAGCCTCTACCCTGGGCTAGGGCCCCAAAGCCTCTGCATTAACCTAACGAGACACCCATTGGACAGTTGTGGCTCAGAAGGATTTTCAGGAACTGCGGATGAGGAGCAAGAATACCTAGGAAATGAACAAAATATTAGCAAAAACAAATTCAAAAATACATCAAGGGGATCAAACACCCTGATCAAGTGGGATTCATCCCAGGGATGCAAGGATGGTGACAGCATTCGAAAATCCATCCACACCATCCACCACATAAACAGAAAGAAAGACAAAAACCACGCGATCGTCTCCACAGATGCTGAAAAAGCATCCGACAAAATGCAACATCCACTCACGATAAAAACTCTCAACCAAGTGGGTATACAGGGCGAGCACCGCAACCTAATAAAGGCCGTATATGACAAAACCCACAGCCAACGTCATACTCAACAGCGAGAGGCTGAAAGCCGTTCCTCTGAGATGCGGAACGAGACAGGGGTGCCCACTCTCCCCACCGTTATTCAACACAGTCCCGGGGGTCCCAGCCACGGCAATTAGAACAGACAAAGAAATACAAGGAATCCAGACTGGTAAAGAAGCAGCTAGGCGGTCACCATCTGCAGATGACACGATACTGTACGTAAGGAAACCCTGAAGAATCCACTCCAAAACTGCTACAACTGATAACCGGAATACAGCAGAGCTGCGGAACACAAAATCAACACACAGAAATCTGAGGCTTTCCTGTACACTAACAGTGAACCAAAGGAGAGGGAAATCAGGAAAACAATTCCATTCACAACTGCATCAAAAAGAATAAAATGCCTAGGAATAAACCTAACCAAGGAAGCGAAAGACCTATACCCTGAAAACGATAAGACACTCTTAAGAGAAATTAAAGAGGATGCTAACAAATGGAAACTCATCCCACGCTCTTGGCTAGGAAGAATAAATATCGTCAGAATGGCCATCCTGCCCAAAGCAATCTACAGATCGGGTGCAGTCCCTATCAAATCACCAACAGCATTCTTCCACGTACTGGAACAAATACTTCAAAAATTCATATGGAAACGCCAAAGATCCCGAATAGCCAGCCATAGCAATCCTGAGAAGGAAGAAGAAAGCATGTCTGTGTGTGTGTGTGTGTGTGTGTGTGTGTGTGGTGTGTGTGTGTGTGTGTGTGGTGTGTGTGTGTGTGTGTGGTGTGTGTGTGTGGTCTGTGTGTGTGGTGTGTGTGTGTGTGTGTGGTGTGTGTGTGTGGGGGGGTGTGTGTGTGTGGGGTGTGTGTATGTGTGTGTGTGTGTGTGTGTGTGTGTGTGTGTGGTCTGTGTGTGTGTGTGTGGTCTGTGTGTGTGGGGGGTGTGTGTGTGTGTGTGTGTGGTGTGTGTGTGTGGTTTGTGTGTGTGTGATGTGTGTGTGTGTGGGGGTGGGGTGTGTGTGGGGTGTGTGTGTGTGTGTGTGTGTGTGTGGTGTGTGTGTGCGGTCTGTGTGTGTGTGGTCTGTGTGTGTAGGGTGTGTGTGTGTGTGTGTGTGTGGTGTGTGTGTGGGTGTGTGTGTGTGTGTGTGTCTGTGTGTGTGTGTGTGTGTGTGTGGGTGCGGTATCTCGCTCCCCAACATCAAGCTCTACTACAAAGCCACAGTCTTGATCAAGACAGTTTGCTCCTGGCATTAGAACAGAGCCACAGACGGGTGGAACAGAATAAGAGACTCCAGACATTAACCCAAACATATGTGGTCAATTAATATATGATGAGGGAGCCGGGGACATACAATGGGGAAATGACACTCTCTTCAACAGACGGTGCTGGCAAAACTGGACAGCTACACGTAAGAGAATGAAACTGGATCACTGTCTAACCCCATACAGAAGAGTAAATTCGAAATGGATCCAAGACCTGAATGTGAGTCATGAAACCATAAAACTCTCAGAAAAAAAACATATAGGCACAAATCTCCTGGACATAAACATGAGCGACTTCTTCAAGAACATAACCTCCCCGGGCAAGGGAAGCAAGAGCAAAAATGAACTGGTGGGACTACATCAAGCTGAAAAGCTTCTGTACAGCAAAGGACACCCTCAATAGAACAAAAAGGTACCCTAAAGTATATGCGAGAATATATTCATCAATGACAGATCCGATAAAGGGTTGACATCCAAAATACATAAAGAGCTCACGCACCTCAACAGACAAGAAAAGCAAATAATCCCATTAAAAAATGGGCAGAGGATCTGAACAGACACTTCTCCAAAGAAGAAATTGAGGTGGCCAGCAGGCACATGAAAAGATCCTCCACACCGCCAATCCTCAGAGAAATGCAAATTAAAACCACCATGAGATATCACCTCACACCAGTCAGGATGGCCACCATCGGGAAGACACACAACAACAGACGGTGGCGAGGATGTGGAGAGAGGGGAACCCTCCGACACTGCTGGTGGGAATGCACATCTCAGCTCAACCATTGTGGAAAGCAGTATGGAGGTTCCTCAAAAACCAGAAAAGTACAAATACCATTTGACCCAGGAATTCCACTCCCAGCAATGTACCCTAAGAATGCAGGAGCCTAGTTTGAAAAAGACACACGCACCCCTATGTCTATCACAGCACTACGCACAATAGCCAAGAAATGGAAGCAACGTGAGTGTCCGTCAGTAGGCGGATGGATAAAGAAGAGGTGGTACATATGCAAGATGGAATATTATTCAGCCGTAAGAAGAAAAGAAATCCTACCGTTTGCGACAACACGGATGGAGCTAGAGGGTATTATGCTCAGTGAAATGAGCAGGATGGAGAAAGACAAGCATCAGATGACTTCACTCATCTGTGGGGTAAAAGAACAAAGCAGAAACTAAAGGAGCAAAACGGCAGCAGACTCACAGAACCCAAGAGTGGACTAACAGTTACCAAAGGGAAAGGGACTGGGGAGGATGGGTGGGGAGGGAGGGATAAGTGGGGAAAAGGGGCATTACGGCTCGCACACATAACGTAGGGGGTGGGGCGGCGGGGGTGCCGGGGCCCGGGGAAGGCAGCATAACACAGAGAAGACAGGTAGGGATTCTACAGCGTCTTACGACGCCGAAGGACAGTGACTGTAATGGGGTAAGGGGTGGGGGGGACTTGATAAGATAGTGGGAGGGGGAGTCCAGTAACCATGTTGCTCATGTAATTGTACATTAACGGTCACACACACGCAAAAATCACAACGAGCTATCACCTCACACCAGTCAGAATGGCTAGTACCAAAAGAAGAGAAAAAAAAAAACAAAAAAAAGCAAAACAAGAAATAACAAGCGTTGATGAGGAAGTGGACAAAGGGAACCCTCGTGCACTGTTGGTGACCATGTAAATTGGTGCAGCTACTATGGGAAACAGTGTGGAGGTTCCTAAAAATATCCATAGCGGTACCACATGACCCAGCGTTCTTTTTCATACACAGCAGTGGAACTCCCTTCAGGATACCGGACCTGTTCCCAATGCATACAACACCAAGCAATTCTCCAACACCAGCAGGGTTTCTGAGAACTCAACTCTGAGGATATCTGCCTGGACGCAGCACAAGATTCCCCAGGGTAAGGTTTCTATCCTCAAGACTGCCCTCCACCCCCAACTCCAGAGCCCGGTTGCCAGGCCCATGCAATTAGCTTGTGCTTCCCACCTACATACAGGCTAGGATTGGAAGTTCCAACGACCTCCCCCTTAGTAAGTACTGCCCAAGTTGCTAGGGTGCCTCAGCAGCTCAGGAAAACACGTTTACCAGTTTAACAAAGACTATCATAAAGGACACAGCAGCGCACGCGCGCGCTTCACACGCACACGCACGCGCACACACGGCAAGGTCCCAAGTAAAGGAGCTTCTGTCCTCCCGGGACTTGGGGAATGGCATGGTGGCATGTGCAGGCGACCTGGTTCCCCAAGCATGGAAGCTCTGACAGAGAAGCAGGAGATGAGAGAGAGAGAGCTTTGCTCTTCTCATAGGGTTCTGTGAGGGCTTCACTGCAGAGTCATGGCTGACTAAATCGCTGGCCATTGCTGATTCAACCTCCAGCCCTCATCCCTTTCCTCTTCCTTCCCTGGGGGCTGGAGGCTGCAAGTTCCCACCCGCTAACCACAAGCCTGGAGCCCCTGGCGACCAGCCTCTACCCTGGGCTAGGGCCCCAAAGCCTCTGCATTAACCTAACGAGACACCCATTGGACAGTTGTGGCTCAGAAGGATTTTCAGGAACTGCGGATGAGGAGCAAGAATACCTAGGAAATGAACAAAATATTAGCAAAAACAAATTCAAAAATACATCAAGGGGATCAAACACCCTGATCAAGTGGGATTCATCCCAGGGATGCAAGGATGGTGACAGCATTCGAAAATCCATCCACACCATCCACCACATAAACAGAAAGAAAGACAAAAACCACGCGATCGTCTCCACAGATGCTGAAAAAGCATCCGACAAAATGCAACATCCACTCACGATAAAAACTCTCAACCAAGTGGGTATACAGGGCGAGCACCTCAACCTAATAAAGGCCGTATATGACAAAACCCACAGCCAACGTCATACTCAACAGCGAGAGGCTGAAAGCCGTTCCTCTGAGATGGGGAACGAGACAGGGGTGCCCACTCTCCCCACCGTTATTCAACACAGTCCCGGGGGTCCCAGCCACGGCAATTAGAACAGACAAAGAAATACAAGGAATCCAGACTGGTAAAGAAGCAGCTAGGCGGTCACCATCTGCAGATGACACGATACTGTACGTAAGGAAACCCTGAAGAACCCACTCCAAAACTGCTACAACTGATAACCGGAATACAGCAGAGCTGCGGGACACAAAATCAACACACAGAAATCTGAGGCTTTCCTGTACACTAACAGTGAACCAAAGGAGAGGGAAATCAGGAAAACAATTCCATTCACAACTGCATCAAAAAGAATAAAATGCCTAGGAATAAACCTAACCAAGGAAGCGAAAGACCTATACCCTGAAAACGATAAGACACTCTTAAGAGAAATTAAAGAGGATGCTAACAAATGGAAACTCATCCACGCTCTTGGCTAGGAAGAATAAATATCGTCAGAATGGCCATCCTGCCCAAAGCAATCTACAGATCGGGTGCAGTCCCTATCAAATCACCAACAGCATTCTTCCACGTACTGGAACAAATACTTCAAAAATTCATATGGAAACGCCAAAGATCCCGAATAGCCATAGCAATCCTGAGAAGGAAGAAGAAAGCATGTCTGTGTGTGTGTGTGTGTGTGTGTGTGTGTGTGTGTGTGGTGTGTGTGTGTGTGTGTGGTGTGTGTGTGTGGTCTGTGTGTGGTGTGTGTGTGTGTGTGTGTGGTGGGTGTGTGTGTGTGTGGTGTGTGTGTGTGGTGGGTGTGTGTGTGTGTGGTGTGTGTGTGGGGGGGTGTGTGTGTGTGTGGGGTGTGTGTATGTGTGTGTGTGTGTGTGTGTGTGTGGTCTGTGTGTGTGGTGTGTGTGTGTGTGGTCTGTGTGTGTGGGGTGTGTGTGTGTGTGTGTGTGTGTGTGGTGTGTGTGTGTGTGGTGTGTGTGTGTGGTGTGTGTGTGTGTGTGATGTGTGTGTGGGGGGGGGTGGGGTGTGTGTGGGGTGTGTGTATGTGTGTGTGTGTGTGTGTGGTGTGTGTGTGCGGTCTGTGTGTGTGTGGTCTGTGTGTGTAGGGTGTGTGTGTGTGTGTGTGTGTGGTGTGTGTGTGGGTGTGTGTGGTGTGTGTGTGTGTGGTGTGTGTGTGTGGTGTGTGAGTGTGTGTGTGTGTGTCTGTGTGTGTGTGTGTGTGTGTGTGTGTGTGGGTGCGGTATCTCGCTCCCCAACATCAAGCTCTACTACAAAGCCACAGTCTTGATCAAGACAGTTTGCTCCTGGCACTAGAACAGAGCCACAGACGGGTGGAACAGAATAAGAGACTCCAGACATTAACCCAAACATATGTGGTCAATTAATATATGATGAGGGAGCCGGGGACATACAATGGGGAAATGACACTCTCTTCAACAGACGGTGCTGGCAAAACTGGACAGCTACACGTAAGAGAATGAAACTGGATCACTGTCTAACCCCATACAGAAGAGTAAATTCGAAATGGATCCAAGACCTGAATGTGAGTCATGAAACCATAAAACTCTCAGAAAAAAAACATATAGGCACAAATCTCCTGGACATAAACATGAGCGACTTCTTCAAGAACATAACCTCCCCGGGCAAGGGAAGCAAGAGCAAAAATGAACTGGTGGGACTACATCAAGCTGAAAAGCTTCTGTACAGCAAAGGACACCCTCAATGGAACAAAAAGGTACCCTAAAGTATATGCGAGAATATATTCATCAATGACAGATCCGATAAAGGGTTGACATCCAAAATACATAAAGAGCTCACGCACCTCAACAGACAAGAAAAGCAAATAATCCCATTAAAAAATGGGCAGAGGATCTGAACAGACACTTCTCCAAAGAAGAAATTCAGGTGGCCAGCAGGCACATGAAAAGATCCTCCACACCGCCAATCCTCAGAGAAATGCAAATTAAAACCACCATGAGATATCACCTCACACCAGTCAGGATGGCCACCATCGGGAAGACACACAACAACAGACGGTGGCGAGGATGTGGAGAGAGGGGAACCCTCCGACACTGCTGGTGGGAATGCACATCTCAGCTCAACCATTGTGGAAAGCAGTATGGAGGTTCCTCAAAAACCAGAAAAGTACAAATACCATTTGACCCAGGAATTCCACTCCCAGCAATGTACCCTAAGAATGCAGGAGCCTAGTTTGAAAAAGACACACGCACCCCTATGTCTATCACAGCACTACGCACAATAGCCAAGAAATGGAAGCAACGTGAGTGTCCGTCAGTAGGCGGATGGATAAAGAAGAGGTGGTACATATGCAAGATGGAATATTATTCAGCCGTAAGAAGAAAAGAAATCCTACCGTTTGCGACAACACGGATGGAGCTAGAGGGTATTATGCTCAGTGAAATGAGCAGGATGGAGAAAGACAAGCATCAGATGACTTCACTCATCTGTGGGGTAAAAGAACAAAGCAGAAACTAAAGGAGCAAAACGGCAGCAGACTCACAGAACCCAAGAGTGGACTAACAGTTACCAAAGGGAAAGGGACTGGGGAGGATGGGTGGGGAGGGAGGGATAAGTGGGGAAAAAGGGCATTACGGCTCGCACACATAACGTAGGGGGTGGGGCGGCGGGGGTGCCGGGGCCCGGGGAAGGCAGCATAACACAGAGAAGACAGGTAGGGATTCTACAGCGTCTTACGACGCCGAAGGACAGTGACTGTAATGGGGTAAGGGGTGGGGGGGACTTGATAAGATAGTGGGAGGGGGAGTCCAGTAACCATGTTGCTCATGTAATTGTACATTAACGGTCACACACACGCAAAAATCACAACGAGCTATCACCTCACACCAGTCAGAATGGCTAGTACCAAAAGAAGAGAAAAAAAAAACAAAAAAAAGCAAAACAAGAAATAACAAGCGTTGATGAGGAAGTGGACAAAGGGAACCCTCGTGCACTGTTGGTGACCATGTAAATTGGTGCAGCTACTATGGGAAACAGTGTGGAGGTTCCTAAAAATATCCATAGCGGTACCACATGACCCAGCGTTCTTTTTCATACACAGCAGTGGAACTCCCTTCAGGATACCGGACCTGTTCCCAATGCATACAACACCAAGCAATTCTCCAACACCAGCAGGGTTTCTGAGAACTCAACTCTGAGGATATCTGCCTGGACGCAGCACAAGATTCCCCAGGGTAAGGTTTCTATCCTCAAGACTGCCCTCCACCCCCAACTCCAGAGCCCGGTTGCCAGGCCCATGCAATTAGCTTGTGCTTCCCACCTACATACAGGCTAGGATTGGAAGTTCCAACGACCTCCCCCTTAGTAAGTACTGCCCAAGTTGCTAGGGTGCCTCAGCAGCTCAGGAAAACACGTTTACCAGTTTAACAAAGACTATCATAAAGGACACAGCAGCGCACGCGCGCGCTTCACACGCACACGCACGCGCACACACGGCAAGGTCCCAAGTAAAGGAGCTTCTGTCCTCCCGGGACTTGGGGAATGGCATGGTGGCATGTGCAGGCGACCTGGTTCCCCAAGCATGGAAGCTCTGACAGAGAAGCAGGAGATGAGAGAGAGAGAGCTTTGCTCTTCTCATAGGGTTCTGTGAGGGCTTCACTGCAGAGTCATGGCTGACTAAATCGCTGGCCATTGCTGATTCAACCTCCAGCCCTCATCCCTTTCCTCTTCCTTCCCTGGGGGCTGGAGGCTGCAAGTTCCCACCCGCTAACCACAAGCCTGGAGCCCCTGGCGACCAGCCTCTACCCTGGGCTAGGGCCCCAAAGCCTCTGCATTAACCTAACGAGACACCCATTGGACAGTTGTGGCTCAGAAGGATTTTCAGGAACTGCGGATGAGGAGCAAGAATACCTAGGAAATGAACAAAATATTAGCAAAAACAAATTCAAAAATACATCAAGGGGATCAAACACCCTGATCAAGTGGGATTCATCCCAGGGATGCAAGGATGGTGACAGCATTCGAAAATCCATCCACACCATCCACCACATAAACAGAAAGAAAGACAAAAACCACGCGATCGTCTCCACAGATGCTGAAAAAGCATCCGACAAAATGCAACATCCACTCACGATAAAAACTCTCAACCAAGTGGGTATACAGGGCGAGCACCTCAACCTAATAAAGGCCGTATATGACAAAACCCACAGCCAACGTCATACTCAACAGCGAGAGGCTGAAAGCCGTTCCTCTGAGATGGGGAACGAGACAGGGGTGCCCACTCTCCCCACCGTTATTCAACACAGTCCCGGGGGTCCCAGCCACGGCAATTAGAACAGACAAAGAAATACAAGGAATCCAGACTGGTAAAGAAGCAGCTAGGCGGTCACCATCTGCAGATGACACGATACTGTACGTAAGGAAACCCTGAAGAACCCACTCCAAAACTGCTACAACTGATAACCGGAATACAGCAGAGCTGCGGGACACAAAATCAACACACAGAAATCTGAGGCTTTCCTGTACACTAACAGTGAACCAAAGGAGAGGGAAATCAGGAAAACAATTCCATTCACAACTGCATCAAAAAGAATAAAATGCCTAGGAATAAACCTAACCAAGGAAGCGAAAGACCTATACCCTGAAAACGATAAGACACTCTTAAGAGAAATTAAAGAGGATGCTAACAAATGGAAACTCATCCACGCTCTTGGCTAGGAAGAATAAATATCGTCAGAATGGCCATCCTGCCCAAAGCAATCTACAGATCGGGTGCAGTCCCTATCAAATCACCAACAGCATTCTTCCACGTACTGGAACAAATACTTCAAAAATTCATATGGAAACGCCAAAGATCCCGAATAGCCATAGCAATCCTGAGAAGGAAGAAGAAAGCATGTCTGTGTGTGTGTGTGTGTGTGTGTGTGTGTGTGGTGTGTGTGTGTGTGTGTGGTGTGTGTGTGTGGTCTGTGTGTGTGGTGTGTGTGTGTGTGTGTGGTGGGTGTGTGTGTGTGGTGTGTGTGTGTGGTGGGTGTGTGTGTGTGGTGTGTGTGTGTGGTGTGTGTGTGTGGGGGTGTGTGTGTGTGTGGGGTGTGTGTATGTGTGTGTGTGTGTGTGTGTGTGTGGTGTGTGTGTGTGGTGTGTGTGTGTGTGTGGGGGTGGGGTGTGTGTGGGGTGTGTGTATGTGTGTGTGTGTGTGTGTGGTGTGTGTATGCGGTCTGTGTGTGTGTGGTCTGTGTGTGTAGGGTGTGTGTGTGTGTGTGTGTGTGTGTGTGGTGTGTGTGTGTGTGTGTGTGGTGTGTGTGTGTGGTGTGTGTGTGTGGTGTGTGTGTGTGTGTGTGTGTGTGTGTGTGTCTGTGTGTGTGTGTGTGTGTGTGTGGGTGCGGTATCTCGCTCCCCAACATCAAGCTCTACTACAAAGCCACAGTCTTGATCAAGACAGTTTGCTCCTGGCACTAGAACAGAGCCACAGACGGGTGGAACAGAATAAGAGACTCCAGACATTAACCCAAACATATGTGGTCAATTAATATATGATGAGGGAGCCGGGGACATACAATGGGGAAATGACACTCTCTTCAACAGACGGTGCTGGCAAAACTGGACAGCTACACGTAAGAGAATGAAACTGGATCACTGTCTAACCCCATACAGAAGAGTAAATTCGAAATGGATCCAAGACCTGAATGTGAGTCATGAAACCATAAAACTCTCAGAAAAAAAACATATAGGCACAAATCTCCTGGACATAAACATGAGCGACTTCTTCAAGAACATAACCTCCCCGGGCAAGGGAAACAAGAGCAAAAATGAACTGGTGGGACTACATCAAGCTGAAAAGCTTCTGTACAGCAAAGGACACCCTCAATAGAACAAAAAGAGACCCTAAAGTATATGCGAGAATATATTCATCAATGACAGATCCGATAAAGGGTTGACATCCAAATTAAAGAGCTCACGCACCTCAACAGACAAGAAAAGCAAATAATCCCATTAAAAAATGGGCAGAGGATCTGAACAGACACTTCTCCAAAGAAGAAATTGAGGTGGCCAGCAGGCACATGAAAAGATCCTCCACACCGCCAATCCTCAGAGAAATGCAAATTAAAACCACCATGAGATATCACCTCACACCAGTCAGGATGGCCACCATCGGGAAGACACACAACAACAGACGGTGGCGAGGATGTGGAGAGAGGGGAACCCTCCGACACTGCTGGTGGGAATGGACATCTCAGCTCAACCATTGTGGAAAGCAGTATGGAGGTTCCTCAGGAAGCTCAAAATAGAAATACCACTTGACCCGGGAATTCCACTTCTAGGAATTTACCCTAAGAGTGTAGCAGCCCAGTTTGAAAAAGACAGATGCGCCCCTATGCTTATCGCAGCGCTATTTACAAGAGCCGAGAAATGGAAGCAACCTAAGTGTCCATCAGCAGGTGAATGGATAAAGAAGACGTGGTACATATGATACACAATGGAGTATCACTCAGCCATAAGAAGAAAACAAATCCTACCGTTGGCAACAACACGGATGGAGCTAGAGGGTATTATGACTATGCTCAGTGAAATAAGCCAGGCGGAGAAAGACAAGTACCAAGGGATTTCACTCATATGTGGAGTATAAGAACAAAGAGAAACTGAAGGAACAAAACAGCAGCAGAATCACAGAACCTAAGAATGGACTAACAGTTACCAAATGGAAAGGGACTGGGGAGGATGGGTGGGAAGGGAGGGATAACGGTGGGGAAAAAGAAAGGAGGCCTTACGATTATTAGCATGTATAATGTGGGGCGGGGTGGGGGGGGCGCGCATAGGGAGGACTGTGCGACACAGAGCAGACGAGTAGTGATTCTACAGCATCCTACTACACTGATGGACAGTGACTGTCACGGGGTTTGTGGGGGCGGACTTGGTGAAGGGGGGAGTCGAGGAAACATAATGTTCTTCATGTAACTGTAGATTAAGGATAACAAAATGAATAAACATAAGAAAATGACAGTAAGAAAATAAAAAGTGTTTCCCAGTTTACTGTGTTGTGTTACTCGTATACCAGACACAGGCCCCAAAACGAGACCAAAGAGAAAAATCTGGGCCGCCAGGCTCAGTGAGAACGTGGAATGTTGCTATGCTGAAACCTGGTGGTCCCTGACCTACGCTTTCCGGGAAGCGAAGAAAGAACCTGCCCGCTAGCTAGAAAGGGAAGTCACGCGGACGGTCCCCTCCTCGGAATCTGTCACCCGCCTGGCTGGCCATGGCGGAGGAAGCATGTCTGGCTCCAGGCCTCCCAGAGAAGATGGGAAGGCCCGGGGCGAGGGCGGGCGGCGCCCCGGCAGCCCCGGCCTCAGGGACCGCGGGGGCACAGCATTGGCCGCCGCGCCCCGGGTCCCAAGCGCGTGCAGAGGCGACACCCGGGCGGGCGTAGCTCTGACAGACGCGAGCACTGCGGCCCTGAATGGTCTGCGTGGTGGTCTGGCTGGCCCTGACACCTGCACGGCCCTCGGCGGGCAGTCCCGGGGGTGGGGGGGGGCTGGGGACACTACTGGGGTTGGCGTGGGGCCCACGCCCTGTGACACTGGGCCAGGGTCTCCTCTGGGTGGGGCTGGTGTGCTCACGGCAGTGGGGGCTCCCCTCCCCCCTGGGTGACATCACGGTTGCCCGGGCGGCTGCTCTGTGATGCGTCCCCTGGCTGACCTATCAGAGGCTGCCCTAGCTGGGCAACTCCGTGCGCGCTGAGGAGGTCTGAGGAGGAGTTGGAAGCTCTCCCTAGCTTCGTACCCTATTCTCATGCCTGTCTCAAACGAAGGACCTATGGACACCACGCCGCTGGGGCCGGACTCTGACGCGGAGGGCGAGCCTCTGAACACCATGCCGCCCCCGTGGGCCGCCCCCGCCCTGGGGCCGGACTCTGACACGGCCGGCGAGCCCATGGACACCACGCCGCCGCCGTGGGCCGCCGCCGCCCTGGGGCCGGACTCTGACACGGCCGGCGAGCCCATGGACACCACGCCGCCGCCGTGGGCCGCCGCCGCCCTGGGGCCGGACTCTGACACGGCCGGCGAGCCCATGGACACCACGCCGCCGCCGTGGGCCGCCGCCGCCCTGGGGCCGGACTCTGACACGGCCGGCGAGCCCATGGACACCACGCCGCCGCCGTGGGCCGCCGCCGCCCTGGGGCCGGACTCTGACACGGCCGGCGAGCCCATGGACACCACGCCGCCGCCGTGGGCCGCCGCCGCGCTGGGGCCGGACTCTGACACGGCCGGCCAGCCCATGGACACCACGCCGCCGCCGTGGGCCGCCGCCGCCCTGGGGCCGGACTCTGACACGGCCAGCGAGCCCATGGACACCACGCCGCCGCCGTGGGCCGCCGGCCCGGGGCCCGACTCTGACACGGCCGGCGCGCCTATGCGCACCACTGCGCCCCTGCGGGCCATCTTCCGGTCCCCACCGGCCCGATGCCACACGTGGCACAACCGCCGGGCTCAGCCCTACCCCCGACGACGGTGACGCGCTGGACACGCCGCCACCCTTGCGGCCGTCTACCGGTCTCCCCCAGCCCCGTACAAGGCCCATGTCCTTTTGTTGGCGCTTCCTATCCTCCCTGCTATCCATTAAAGAAAGTCTTTCCCAGATCTGTGTGGGTGTATTGTATTTTCCCACTAAACCCTGTTCTTGCTAATATGCCTCTGGCTGTCTTTACTCTTTCACTCTGCTACAGAGGAAGAACTCACATACACGAGTGATAACGCTTTGAGCCACACCGAACAATGTAACATGCCCCACGCCCCAGTGACCGGGATGTGGAAGTAGCCGCGTTTTATGACTGTGCGTGCTCCACGCGAGGCCTGCGTGCTGAGCGTTTAAGGGATGACAGCCCAGGGGGAGGCAAGTCCAGAGGAGGGAGACCGGGTTGGCTAACGAGGCCCCTTCCCTCTTCTCTGCCACTGCTCTGAGCTCGCCGCAGGCTAGGGAATCCCTGCTGTGACACAGAAAACCACTCTTTTCATTTTGGTTCTTAAACATGTTTAATTCTGTGTGTGTGTGTGTGGGGGGGGGGGGGGGGGGGGGGGGGTGTGTGTGTGTGTGTGCGCGTGCGCGTGCGTGTGCGTGTACCACTGCCCCTATCGGTCTAAAAGTAACAAAGAAATGCGCGATAGAGCGAACAACTTGCAAACAGTGACCAGAAAGAGTAAACTTTTCCACTAGCCTCTGGGGATATAGATATCCCAAGTGTTTCTATGCAATTGTAGAAAGATTTTGCTGGAAATCTCGCTGGGACCACTCTGAACCATCACGTTAGTTAAGGCAATAAGCCAGGACAGGAGAGCAGCAAAGAGCACCCACGGTGCGTCTCCTACGTATAAGGCCAAGGGGTACAGGCTTTAATTCTACCACCTCACTTCATCTCACCATGACTGACGTGGGGTGACCCTTACGCACCACCTTCATACATGAGTAAAAAGTTACTTCAGAATCACTTCCCTTGACAGAACATAAATAAATGCAAGGACATCAACATTCCTCGAATTCCTGCCACCGCCACCCAACTCTTTATGCTCAGCACCCTTTCCACACCAACAGAAAACACAGCTCTAAATGCTACTATTCCATTTCAGATAGACCTCACTCACATCTAAATGCCTAAATGCACTGAAACTCCACCTCCACCTTGACAACAGAGGGGAGCAGTTTCCCCGCGAGCTAGCTGGCCTGCCACCTCAGCAAGCCCACGGGCCACTAGCCCACACCAGCCCCGCGTCTCCCCAAGAAGGCGGCTCACTGAACCTGCGACTACACATGCTCTCTGGAGATGGGCGGCCAAGCAGGGCCACCCAGGTGACATCGGCGCGCAGGCACACAGACCTACTACTGGGCGTGCACCTGCCTCGGCCCCAGCAGGCCGGCCGGGGTGCTCCCTGTGTGGGGCCTCGGATCTGCCCCGCAGCTCACGCAGCCGCCCCGGCAGGGCCAGCGCCAGGGCAGAGCACCCGGAGGGCCCCAGCCCGCACTGGTTAGAGAGTCCAGCCGGCCATCTACACCCAGCGGACTCGGGCCACCTACCCAGGTGTTCCAACCCACGGCCACTCCTCTCAAGACCCAAACACACAGCTAACTCACAGAAACAAACACAAGGAATCAAGACTGAGAAGGAGACAGAGGAATGACTGCGCGCCTAGTGACGGTACGTTGACAAAAATGGACAAAATAAATAAACAGATAGATTGAGACAGATACATGAGATAGATGGATAGATTAGATCAGACTGACAGATGAGATAGAATGATAGGTTACATAGACCATATAGATACATATAGAGAGATTAGACAGACTAGGCAGACAGATTAGATAGATGATACATGATAGATCAGGTGGACAGATTAGACAGACACCTATAGATACACATAGATAGATGACAGGTAGATAGATTGATAAAGATGACAGACTAGATAAATGATATAGATACATACAGGTTAGATAGCCACATTGATATAGATACATATAGATGACAGATAACAGACAGATAGGTCGTAGATTAGATAGTTTGGATAGATAGACACAGAGATGACAGTAGATAGATGAGAGTAGAGAGATCAGATAGATAAGATAGACAGATAGACAGACAGACAGACAGACAGACAGACAGGTAAGAAAGCATAATACTCAACAAAGCTATCGCTCATAACCAGGAGAGCAACGATGAAAGCACAGAGAAGAACTACAAGCGAAAAGGAGACAGAAATCAACTTGAAGAAGTGCCATAAGGACACAGCTATCAATTATCACAGTAAAGGGAAAGACTTTAAATGCTCCAAACAAAAGACACAGGGTTGAATGAATGGATGAAAACTCAAGACCGCCTACGTGCTCCCTTACTGGAGGCTCACTTGAGATCCAAGCACACAGACAAACTACAAGTTGAAGGGGTGGGAAAAGGTACCCTATCCAAGTGAAACTGAAACTGAAAAAGAAAAAAAAAAAATTAAAGATGGCTTGGTGGGATTAAAGACGGCAGGCAGTGTGAGAGGGGAGGCAGAAACCTCCTCCGAAAACCACATACATGCATACGTACATACAATGTGGAAACATCACAACTACACCAGATCCTGGAAGAGAAGCAGGAGAGGAGGCTGCCGCGGCAGGCCGTCACCTCAAGGTGAAGGGTGACGTACCAAAGCCGTGATCCGGAGGGACCCGGCAGGCCCTTCCCGCACCCGAGCTCACCGGAGGGAGGAAGAGAAACGGAAACGGGGAGGCGGGTGGAGGCCTAGGACTGCTCGACACCCAGCCCTGGAGATCTGCTCCGGGAGCACGGACCTACCTCACATGATGCTCTGGAGGACCGGTGGGGTTGGAAAGCAAAGACAGGCGGAGCACTTGGAGAGACTTGAGGTTCCTGCCACTCGCGCAACACAGGGATCCACATCCGGCTGCTGTGGGATGAAAGAAAGGCGGGCAGTCTGAGAGACTTCCTAACAGCGAGAGAGCTGCTAAAGGGGCAAGGGTTGCACAGAGCTTGCCGCTCGGGAGAAAGCACAGGTGCGCAAACCTGTCCGGGTGCACTCTGCCCAGCAGGTGGGGGAACTTTTAGGAGCTCCGGGCGCTCCACCCACCCTGGCTGCCTACGCAGCTCCAAGGCCCCCCACCGTGATGTGACTGATAACACAACACGGCGGCCTGCTGCACCTTCCTCCCCCGCCAGCACCGGCTCGCAAACCGGCTGCTCCCCTCCATCGCGCCAGGCCAGCGACAGGACGGCCCCACCTACGGCAGCCACGGGTGCAAAGCACAGAGGCTTCTCCCCGCGTGCTCCGCAAACTGGCCCTGGCGGTGGACACAGGCACTGCGGCCGGGAAGCGGGAAAGACCTCTTCCCTCCCGCGGGCACCAGCGCCGCCCCCGTGACCCCTGCCTGCCATCACCCCAAGGGCTGAGCAGCTCCAGAGGGAAAAGCTTCTGGGCGCTGTACAGGGCGCCACCTACAAATACGAAACGTCAAAGCCAAAGGAACCTGGTAACAGGACTCGATCCATCTTTGTGAGAGGGATCCCCACATAAAAATCAGAAACATGCTCATGGAGCTCCAGCAAAAAGTTGCCCCTGTCTCTTGGGCATAATTCTGTCTCTGTCTCTCTCTCTCTCTCTCTCTCTCTCTCTCTCTCTCTCTCCCAGGAGCACTTTGGAGGCCTTGTTCTGAAAGGGATGCTGGGGCAGCCCAGCAGGAACGGGCACAGCTCTCAGATCCACCCCGGCCAGTGCCAGGGCAGTCCCACACGGGGCCTGACCGAACTGCATCGGGGGGACGCCGCACGTGTAACTCCGCAGGAAATAACAGTGCCGCACACTAGCCTTCCCATGAATGGCTAGTGGCTAGGTGGCTCCACCGATACCAGGTGACGTCCACATCCCGGGCCTTACCTCCGTGGCAACCTTTTTTCCCCGTGAACCTTGAAAGCAGCACATGGAAAGATACTTACTACCAGTCTCCACCATCTCACCTCTCAGTTTAGGCTCGATGTTCCTCTATCACATCTTCTCCTCTTCGTTCCAGTTTTCTGGGCGGGTTGGTGTTCTGAGGGAAAAAAAAAAAAATTGACTCAGAGTTGGAATGAGATGGCAGGGGGTAGAAGATTCTGTTTAAAAACCATCAGTAGAACACAGACATCCGACAGTATGGGAGGACAGATTCATAGATGGCATATCCGATAAGGGGTTGATGACATCTAAAATACGTATGAAGTGCCCACGCACCTCCACACAGAAAAAGCAAATAATCCAATTAAAACATGGGCAGAGGATCTGAACAGACACTTCTCCAAAGAAGAAATTGAGGTGGCCAGCAGGCACATGAAAAGATCCTCCACACCGCCAATCCTCAGAGAAATGCAAATTAAAACCACCATGAGATATCACCTCACACCAGTCAGGATGGCCACCATCGGGAAGACACACAACAACAGACGGTGGCGAGGATGTGGAGAGAGGGGAACCCTCCGACACTGCTGGTGGGAATGCACATCTCAGCTCAACCATTGTGGAAAGCAGTATGGAGGTTCCTCAAAAACCAGAAAAGTACAAATACCATTTGACCCAGGAATTCCACTCCCAGCAATGTACCCTAAGAATGCAGGAGCCTAGTTTGAAAAAGACACACGCACCCCTATGTCTATCACAGCACTACGCACAATAGCCAAGAAATGGAAGCAACGTGAGTGTCCGTCAGTAGGCGGATGGATAAAGAAGAGGTGGTACATATGCAAGATGGAATATTATTCAGCCGTAAGAAGAAAAGAAATCCTACCGTTTGCGACAACACGGATGGAGCTAGAGGGTATTATGCTCAGTGAAATGAGCAGGATGGAGAAAGACAAGCATCAGATGACTTCACTCATCTGTGGGGTAAAAGAACAAAGCAGAAACTAAAGGAGCAAAACGGCAGCAGACTCACAGAACCCAAGAGTGGACTAACAGTTACCAAAGGGAAAGGGACTGGGGAGGATGGGTGGGGAGGGAGGGATAAGTGGGGAAAAGGGGCATTACGGCTCGCACACATAACGTAGGGGGTGGGGCGGCGGGGGTGCCGGGGCCCGGGGAAGGCAGCATAACACAGAGAAGACAGGTAGGGATTCTACAGCGTCTTACGACGCCGAAGGACAGTGACTGTAATGGGGTAAGGGGTGGGGGGGACTTGATAAGATAGTGGGAGGGGGAGTCCAGTAACCATGTTGCTCATGTAATTGTACATTAACGGTCACACACACGCAAAAATCACAACGAGCTATCACCTCACACCAGTCAGAATGGCTAGTACCAAAAGAAGAGAAAAAAAAAAACAAAAAAAAGCAAAACAAGAAATAACAAGCGTTGATGAGGAAGTGGACAAAGGGAACCCTCGTGCACTGTTGGTGACCATGTAAATTGGTGCAGCTACTATGGGAAACAGTGTGGAGGTTCCTAAAAATATCCATAGCGGTACCACATGACCCAGCGTTCTTTTTCATACACAGCAGTGGAACTCCCTTCAGGATACCGGACCTGTTCCCAATGCATACAACACCAAGCAATTCTCCAACACCAGCAGGGTTTCTGAGAACTCAACTCTGAGGATATCTGCCTGGACGCAGCACAAGATTCCCCAGGGTAAGGTTTCTATCCTCAAGACTGCCCTCCACCCCCAACTCCAGAGCCCGGTTGCCAGGCCCATGCAATTAGCTTGTGCTTCCCACCTACATACAGGCTAGGATTGGAAGTTCCAACGACCTCCCCCTTAGTAAGTACTGCCCAAGTTGCTAGGGTGCCTCAGCAGCTCAGGAAAACACGTTTACCAGTTTAACAAAGACTATCATAAAGGACACAGCAGCGCACGCGCGCGCTTCACACGCACACGCACGCGCACACACGGCAAGGTCCCAAGTAAAGGAGCTTCTGTCCTCCCGGGACTTGGGGAATGGCATGGTGGCATGTGCAGGCGACCTGGTTCCCCAAGCATGGAAGCTCTGACAGAGAAGCAGGAGATGAGAGAGAGAGAGCTTTGCTCTTCTCATAGGGTTCTGTGAGGGCTTCACTGCAGAGTCATGGCTGACTAAATCGCTGGCCATTGCTGATTCAACCTCCAGCCCTCATCCCTTTCCTCTTCCTTCCCTGGGGGCTGGAGGCTGCAAGTTCCCACCCGCTAACCACAAGCCTGGAGCCCCTGGCGACCAGCCTCTACCCTGGGCTAGGGCCCCAAAGCCTCTGCATTAACCTAACGAGACACCCATTGGACAGTTGTGGCTCAGAAGGATTTTCAGGAACTGCGGATGAGGAGCAAGAATACCTAGGAAATGAACAAAATATTAGCAAAAACAAATTCAAAAATACATCAAGGGGATCAAACACCCTGATCAAGTGGGATTCATCCCAGGGATGCAAGGATGGTGACAGCATTCGAAAATCCATCCACACCATCCACCACATAAACAGAAAGAAAGACAAAAACCACGCGATCGTCTCCACAGATGCTGAAAAAGCATCCGACAAAATGCAACATCCACTCACGATAAAAACTCTCAACCAAGTGGGTATACAGGGCGAGCACCTCAACCTAATAAAGGCCGTATATGACAAAACCCACAGCCAACGTCATACTCAACAGCGAGAGGCTGAAAGCCGTTCCTCTGAGATGGGGAACGAGACAGGGGTGCCCACTCTCCCCACCGTTATTCAACACAGTCCCGGGGGTCCCAGCCACGGCAATTAGAACAGACAAAGAAATACAAGGAATCCAGACTGGTAAAGAAGCAGCTAGGCGGTCACCATCTGCAGATGACACGATACTGTACGTAAGGAAACCCTGAAGAACCCACTCCAAAACTGCTACAACTGATAACCGGAATACAGCAGAGCTGCGGGACACAAAATCAACACACAGAAATCTGAGGCTTTCCTGTACACTAACAGTGAACCAAAGGAGAGGGAAATCAGGAAAACAATTCCATTCACAACTGCATCAAAAAGAATAAAATGCCTAGGAATAAACCTAACCAAGGAAGCGAAAGACCTATACCCTGAAAACGATAAGACACTCTTAAGAGAAATTAAAGAGGATGCTAACAAATGGAAACTCATCCACGCTCTTGGCTAGGAAGAATAAATATCGTCAGAATGGCCATCCTGCCCAAAGCAATCTACAGATCGGGTGCAGTCCCTATCAAATCACCAACAGCATTCTTCCACGTACTGGAACAAATACTTCAAAAATTCATATGGAAACGCCAAAGATCCCGAATAGCCATAGCAATCCTGAGAAGGAAGAAGAAAGCATGTCTGTGTGTGTGTGTGTGTGTGTGTGTGTGTGTGTGTGTGGTGTGTGTGTGTGTGTGTGGTGTGTGTGTGTGGTCTGTGTGTGGTGTGTGTGTGTGTGTGTGTGGTGGGTGTGTGTGTGTGTGGTGTGTGTGTGTGGTGGGTGTGTGTGTGTGGTGTGTGTGTGTGGTGTGTGTGTGGGGGTGTGTGTGTGTGTGTGTCTGTGTGTGTGTGTGTGTGTGTGTGGGTGCGGTATCTCGCTCCCCAACATCAAGCTCTACTACAAAGCCACAGTCTTGATCAAGACAGTTTCCTCCTGGCATTAGAACAGAGCCACAGACGGGTGGAACAGAATAAGAGACTCCAGACATTAACCCAAACATATGTGGTCAATTAATATATGATGAGGGAGCCGGGGACATACAATGGGGAAATGACACTCTCTTCAACAGACGGTGCTGGCAAAACTGGACAGCTACACGTAAGAGAATGAAACTGGATCACTGTCTAACCCCATACAGAAGAGTAAATTCGAAATGGATCCAAGACCTGAATGTGAGTTATGAAACCATAAAACTCTCAGAAAAAAAACATATAGGCACAAATCTCCTGGACATAAACATGAGCGACTTCTTCAAGAACATAACCTCCCCGGGCAAGGGAAGCAAGAGCAAAAATGAACTGGTGGGACTACATCAAGCTGAAAAGCTTCTGTACAGCAAAGGACACCCTCAATAGAACAAAAAGGTACCCTAAAGTATATGCGAGAATATATTCATCAATGACAGATCCGATAAAGGGTTGACATCCAAAATACATAAAGAGCTCACGCACCTCAACAGACAAGAAAAGCAAATAATCCCATTAAAAAATGGGCAGAGGATCTGAACAGACACTTCTCCAAAGAAGAAATTCAGGTGGCCAGCAGGCACATGAAAAGATCCTCCACACCGCCAATCCTCAGAGAAATGCAAATTAAAACCACCATGAGATATCACCTCACACCAGTCAGGATGGCCACCATCGGGAAGACACACAACAACAGACGGTGGCGAGGATGTGGAGAGAGGGGAACCCTCCGACACTGCTGGTGGGAATGCACATCTCAGCTCAACCATTGTGGAAAGCAGTATGGAGGTTCCTCAAAAACCAGAAAAGTACAAATACCATTTGACCCAGGAATTCCACTCCCAGCAATGTACCCTAAGAATGCAGGAGCCTAGTTTGAAAAAGACACACGCACCCCTATGTCTATCACAGCACTACGCACAATAGCCAAGAAATGGAAGCAACGTGAGTGTCCGTCAGTAGGCGGATGGATAAAGAAGAGGTGGTACATATGCAAGATGGAATATTATTCAGCCGTAAGAAGAAAAGAAATCCTACCGTTTGCGACAACACGGATGGAGCTAGAGGGTATTATGCTCAGTGAAATGAGCAGGATGGAGAAAGACAAGCATCAGATGACTTCACTCATCTGTGGGGTAAAAGAACAAAGCAGAAACTAAAGGAGCAAAACGGCAGCAGACTCACAGAACCCAAGAGTGGACTAACAGTTACCAAAGGGAAAGGGACTGGGGAGGATGGGTGGGGAGGGAGGGATAAGTGGGGAAAAGGGGCATTACGGCTCGCACACATAACGTAGGGGGTGGGGCGGCGGGGGTGCCGGGGCCCGGGGAAGGCAGCATAACACAGAGAAGACAGGTAGGGATTCTACAGCGTCTTACGACGCCGAAGGACAGTGACTGTAATGGGGTAAGGGGTGGGGGGGACTTGATAAGATAGTGGGAGGGGGAGTCCAGTAACCATGTTGCTCATGTAATTGTACATTAACGGTCACACACACGCAAAAATCACAACGAGCTATCACCTCACACCAGTCAGAATGGCTAGTACCAAAAGAAGAGAAAAAAAAAAACAAAAAAAAGCAAAACAAGAAATAACAAGCGTTGATGAGGAAGTGGACAAAGGGAACCCTCGTGCACTGTTGGTGACCATGTAAATTGGTGCAGCTACTATGGGAAACAGTGTGGAGGTTCCTAAAAATATCCATAGCGGTACCACATGACCCAGCGTTCTTTTTCATACACAGCAGTGGAACTCCCTTCAGGATACCGGACCTGTTCCCAATGCATACAACACCAAGCAATTCTCCAACACCAGCAGGGTTTCTGAGAACTCAACTCTGAGGATATCTGCCTGGACGCAGCACAAGATTCCCCAGGGTAAGGTTTCTATCCTCAAGACTGCCCTCCACCCCCAACTCCAGAGCCCGGTTGCCAGGCCCATGCAATTAGCTTGTGCTTCCCACCTACATACAGGCTAGGATTGGAAGTTCCAACGACCTCCCCCTTAGTAAGTACTGCCCAAGTTGCTAGGGTGCCTCAGCAGCTCAGGAAAACACGTTTACCAGTTTAACAAAGACTATCATAAAGGACACAGCAGCGCACGCGCGCGCTTCACACGCACACGCACGCGCACACACGGCAAGGTCCCAAGTAAAGGAGCTTCTGTCCTCCCGGGACTTGGGGAATGGCATGGTGGCATGTGCAGGCGACCTGGTTCCCCAAGCATGGAAGCTCTGACAGAGAAGCAGGAGATGAGAGAGAGAGAGCTTTGCTCTTCTCATAGGGTTCTGTGAGGGCTTCACTGCAGAGTCATGGCTGACTAAATCGCTGGCCATTGCTGATTCAACCTCCAGCCCTCATCCCTTTCCTCTTCCTTCCCTGGGGGCTGGAGGCTGCAAGTTCCCACCCGCTAACCACAAGCCTGGAGCCCCTGGCGACCAGCCTCTACCCTGGGCTAGGGCCCCAAAGCCTCTGCATTAACCTAACGAGACACCCATTGGACAGTTGTGGCTCAGAAGGATTTTCAGGAACTGCGGATGAGGAGCAAGAATACCTAGGAAATGAACAAAATATTAGCAAAAACAAATTCAAAAATACATCAAGGGGATCAAACACCCTGATCAAGTGGGATTCATCCCAGGGATGCAAGGATGGTGACAGCATTCGAAAATCCATCCACACCATCCACCACATAAACAGAAAGAAAGACAAAAACCACGCGATCGTCTCCACAGATGCTGAAAAAGCATCCGACAAAATGCAACATCCACTCACGATAAAAACTCTCAACCAAGTGGGTATACAGGGCGAGCACCGCAACCTAATAAAGGCCGTATATGACAAAACCCACAGCCAACGTCATACTCAACAGCGAGAGGCTGAAAGCCGTTCCTCTGAGATGCGGAACGAGACAGGGGTGCCCACTCTCCCCACCGTTATTCAACACAGTCCCGGGGGTCCCAGCCACGGCAATTAGAACAGACAAAGAAATACAAGGAATCCAGACTGGTAAAGAAGCAGCTAGGCGGTCACCATCTGCAGATGACACGATACTGTACGTAAGGAAACCCTGAAGAATCCACTCCAAAACTGCTACAACTGATAACCGGAATACAGCAGAGCTGCGGAACACAAAATCAACACACAGAAATCTGAGGCTTTCCTGTACACTAACAGTGAACCAAAGGAGAGGGAAATCAGGAAAACAATTCCATTCACAACTGCATCAAAAAGAATAAAATGCCTAGGAATAAACCTAACCAAGGAAGCGAAAGACCTATACCCTGAAAACGATAAGACACTCTTAAGAGAAATTAAAGAGGATGCTAACAAATGGAAACTCATCCACGCTCTTGGCTAGGAAGAATAAATATCGTCAGAATGGCCATCCTGCCCAAAGCAATCTACAGATCGGGTGCAGTCCCTATCAAATCACCAACAGCATTCTTCCACGTACTGGAACAAATACTTCAAAAATTCATATGGAAACGCCAAAGATCCCGAATAGCCATAGCAATCCTGAGAAGGAAGAAGAAAGCATGTCTGTGTGTGTGTGTGTGTGTGTGTGTGTGTGTGTGTGTGGTGTGTGTGTGTGTGTGTGGTGTGTGTGTGTGGTCTGTGTGTGGTGTGTGTGTGTGTGTGTGTGGTGGGTGTGTGTGTGTGTGGTGTGTGTGTGTGGTGGGTGTGTGTGTGTGGTGTGTGTGTGTGGTGTGTGTGTGGGGGGGTGTGTGTGTGTGTGGGGTGTGTGTATGTGTGTGTGTGTGTGTGTGTGGTCTGTGTGTGTGGTGTGTGTGTGTGTGGTCTGTGTGTGTGGGGTGTGTGTGTGTGTGTGTGTGTGTGTGGTGTGTGTGTGTGTGGTGTGTGTGTGTGGTGTGTGTGTGTGTGATGTGTGTGTGTGTGGGGGTGGGGTGTGTGTGGGGTGTGTGTATGTGTGTGTGTGTGTGTGTGTGTGGTGTGTGTGTGCGGTCTGTGTGTGTGTGGTCTGTGTGTGTAGGGTGTGTGTGTGTGTGTGTGTGTGGTGTGTGTGTGGGTGTGTGTGGTGTGTGTGTGTGGTGTGTGTGTGTGTGTGTGTGTGTGTCTGTGTGTGTGTGTGTGTGTGTGTGTGTGTGGGTGCGGTATCTCGCTCCCCAACATCAAGCTCTACTACAAAGCCACAGTCTTGATCAAGACAGTTTGCTCCTGGCACTAGAACAGAGCCACAGACGGGTGGAACAGAATAAGAGACTCCAGACATTAACCCAAACATATGTGGTCAATTAATATATGATGAGGGAGCCGGGGACATACAATGGGGAAATGACACTCTCTTCAACAGACGGTGCTGGCAAAACTGGACAGCTACACGTAAGAGAATGAAACTGGATCACTGTCTAACCCCATACAGAAGAGTAAATTCGAAATGGATCCAAGACCTGAATGTGAGTCATGAAACCATAAAACTCTCAGAAAAAAAACATATAGGCACAAATCTCCTGGACATAAACATGAGCAACTTCTTCAAGAACATAACCTCCCCGGGCAAGGGAAGCAAGAGCAAAAATGAACTGGTGGGACTACATCAAGCTGAAAAGCTTCTGTACAGCAAAGGACACCCTCAATAGAACAAAAAGGTACCCTAAAGTATATGCGAGAATATATTCATCAATGACAGATCCGATAAAGGGTTGACATCCAAAATACATAAAGAGCTCACGCACCTCAACAGACAAGAAAAGCAAATAATCCCATTAAAAAATGGGCAGAGGATCTGAACAGACACTTCTCCAAAGAAGAAATTGAGGTGGCCAGCAGGCACATGAAAAGATCCTCCACACCGCCAATCCTCAGAGAAATGCAAATTAAAACCACCATGAGATATCACCTCACACCAGTCAGGATGGCCACCATCGGGAAGACACACAACAACAGACGGTGGCGAGGATGTGGAGAGAGGGGAACCCTCCGACACTGCTGGTGGGAATGGACATCTCAGCTCAACCATTGTGGAAAGCAGTATGGAGGTTCCTCAGGAAGCTCAAAATAGAAATACCACTTGACCCGGGAATTCCACTTCT